>NC_056473.1:28007977-28290329 GCF_008729295.1 Plectropomus leopardus
CGTGTGCTTCATTATTATTGCACTCAAAGGAATTTAAATATGTGAATGAAATGTCTGAGTTTCCGCTCTTGAATGGCATGTGCCTGTTAGCGGTTTCTCCGATGTATCTTTATAGAATCTGAGTCCATGTCCAAGGACTCAACCTGACCTCAAAAAAAGCAAGGTATTTGGGTCAGAATTGGGTGTGTGTCCACTCAGGGGTAGCTGGCAACCACATGTGTGTTGACAGTATTATCTCCCACAGTCGTGCTGGTCTGTCTGTGGGCACAAAATCTTCATTACTCAGCAGAACGCACTGATCCTTTAGATCCACACTGCACGAGACACTGTGTTACTGTGCGTTTGTGCTCTTGAGTTTCATGATCAGAGTCCCTCGCTAGACATTTCATTCACTAGCAGTGAAAGACTACCTTGTGGCTTATGTTTTTACGTCTTTCCCCTGTAATGAGCCATGTAAACACAGAGTGAGGTTTCAGTGGGTCTCTGTAAGAGTGGAGTTGTCTCCACTCTGTCCAGTTGGGATACTTTCTGCAATGTTTTAGTTTTCCCTTTTTCATGATTTAAAATTGTGAGCCTAGTAGACTGGGTATTGTTTTTGAGTTTAAAAATGTGTTATGCAATACTTCTGTACCATTTTGTATTGATGTAACCATACAAATACATTGGTGTTGTAACACAAACAAGTAAATATTAGAGTTGTTCAAAAACTAACATGTTAAAATGGGTATATGCGAGTGCAGCTTATGCACTGATTCGATACTAGGGCTGGGCGATATGGCGCTAAAATAATTTCACGATATTTCAGGGTATTTTTGCGATAACGATATTCTTCATGATATGACAAAATACTGACAAATATTTACCATTAATTTCAAAAACAACACAACAACTGCAGCAAAATTACTGTTAAAGTTTGCCTAGAGATATTTAGTAAACACTTAACAGAAATTATCTCTCATTTCCGTAGTTTGTAAACAACAGCAACAACTGAGTTTCTTTATAAACTGTAAATAATACAACAAAATAAATTAACCACATATGACACATTTAAGCAGCTGCCAAACACCTTAAAATGTACTTAAGATGTACCTTTTGAAAAAGCAGTTTTGCTTTTAGTCGTGCTTGTTGTTGCCGTGCGTAACGGCATAGCGTCATTATGTCAACCAGTCCAAATATTGCCATTATCTCGGTGTACATTATTCATATTGAAAATTATACCAGTATTATTGTGAACGATATATTATGGCACAGCCCTATCCGTTACCAGGTAAACCAAAATCACTTTTTCTTGGCTGCTCTAAAACAGTAGCCGACACAGCAAGTTGCGCTGTGCAGCCACTGGCAACTAACGTTTTAGAGCAGCCAAAACAAACTGATTTCCGGTAAATAGTGTAACTTTAGCCATTAGCAAAATGTCAAATTAGATTACTAAAGAAATTTCTGTGGAATTCATTCTCTGTATGCATTTGTTTATGTTTTACAAGGTTAAACCTCAGTCATGCGATACAGCAATGATAGCATTTCACAACCGCGGTTAGGAGGATAGAGCTGTTGAGTTTTTTTTTTTGCTTTTTTTAAAATGCAGTGGTTCGGTTTATTATTCTGTATCAGCTGATTTGCAAGTTAAGGAATTAGAATGCGAACTGGGACGGAAAAAATGATATCAAAGCATCTCTATGTTTAATCAAAGAATATGTAGACGGGACCCAGGGTTTCCCCTTGTGGGTTAGACTGGAGGTGGGCCACCTCAGCCTGAAACAAACGCTGCCATTACAAACATCAAAACTAGCCTCAGTCACTTTTATGACAAAAAATTTTAACCTTTGGCAAAAAACAAAAGACTTTTACGTGCTATTTTACATGAGGTTAAGTATGGAAATCCGGTTTCAACATGGCACCGCTTGCTATACATCCGATACCCACTGGACTGAATCATAATGCAGATTTCGGCGCCTCATTTTGATGCCAGAGTGTGAGTAGTGAGAGAGAGCAAGTGTGAGCAAGTGAGGGCAAGCCTGTGAAGTTGGGCTAGGTTTTATGTATTAGGGGGAATTTATAGTGTTAAATAGTGTTTTTTATTCATCCATATTTATATATTCAAGCATACTTGTAAATTGTTAAGAGTTAGGCCATATATATAAATATATATATATATATATATACTTTTACACCAGGTGTCATTTAGTTGAGTGTGGCTATTGTGAATTCCTTCATCTACTAACTACACTGAGGACAAGACAAGATATCAGGTATCTGGGTGTTGACTAAACATTTCCTGAGAAGAAACACTGATGACCTGAACACTAACAAAACATTTCAGTCAGTTACAGTCTGAAATAAGCAGAGCCCTTTTGTTTATCTGGGTTTTAGTGGGCATTTATTCATTCAATATATTAATCTAGACTGACAGTAAATACAGCAAATCCCTGGTTTTGTTTATCTGTTTTCTAGCAGTGTTGCTGACATCTGTTTTGTCAGTTTTTGACAGACACTGGATGCTTTTCTAAGCATCCCGCCCCTTTTCGTGCAGGCTGAATGAAATATGATGATGCAATGAAAACACAAGTGATGCAATCACAGACATCCTACAACAGGACAAAGGATATGTTTACACAGTGCTGTGGTTTTGTTGCCATGGTTTTAGATTATGATGTCACGATTCAAGTATTGACTTTCCTAATAGAGAGCTGATGTGGAGTGTGTGGTGGGGTTTGTGTGTGTGTTTGTGTTCCTGTATCTTGTGTGTGTGTGTGTGTGTGTGTGTGATAGGTGGTGGTGGGTGTCGGAAAGTTAGACATGCAGAGGCTTGACTTGTATTTGAGCAGGCTCAGGACTCAATGTTGATTTATGATAAGATATATCTGCGCACCAAAGGCTAAAACAGACACACGCACACACCTACCGCGACTCAGCTTCTCAAAGAATCTCATTGATTTTTTTGCTGTTATGCCCGAGCTTCAATCACAATAAAGCACCATTACTGTGCTGACCACTTTGCGTTTTCTTGGAGGATGGATGATACACACAAAAGCACGCACACAGACTCTAAATGCCTTCCTCGTTGCAGCTTGTTAGGCTAAAGTATAGAGAGATTGGAAGTGTAGGCTGCATGAATTGGATTAAGCTCTTTGTAAGTCAGTATCAAGATATATAATGCTGTCTTATTACAAACGCAAACAGGAACTTACGCCCACGGAACAAAGTAATAAGAAAGTCATTCCTTCTGCTGCAGCCTGAAGCCAACAGGCCTCTCAGAACGTATACCCCCATACAAGCTTTGGAAAGTTTCACGAGACAATGAAACCACATAATTGCGGACTGTCCCAACTAAAAATATGCATTCCATGTAAATGCTGTATGTTTTGAATCATGTCAAGCATAAAGCAAAGAATCAGAGAGAACAAAGACTCCTCATTTTGGCTGCTTTCGGACACCTGGTTACCTCATTATACATGTTTGTGCGTGCAAGATCAGCTTGCATCCCTGTGCGCCTGTCTGTCTGGCTAACTGTAGATTGTCTGGTTGCCCAAGGTAACAGTTGTTATTGGGGTTTTTCTCTACCAGCATGTAAACAAAGGAGAACCTCCCAAATCCTCCCCGGTGTGCCCCCCAGCCAATGAGAAATGAGCTCCCAGCTGGGCTCAGCCAGTAGACGGTGAGGAGGGGCGTGACAACACTCCATAAGGAAAAAAGCAGCAGTAAAGCACAAAGCTTTGAATCTGAAACTGGAACAGACAGCACAGCCATAACAAAGACTCCTCCTTTATGAGTGAACGCCACTTCGCACTGCTGAGCCAGACATAACGGCTGCAGCTTTTTAACTATATGGCTTTTACACCACTAAGGAGGCAGATATTGGCGCCACATTTAAAGGGGGTGATGCATGTGAGGAATGTGCAGTATATGAGCACATGTTTACATCCCAGGGAGGAGGAGCCACATGTTACATGCTTGTGCTCTGTCTGTAATTCTCTAGGGTGTGTCTGTGCCGCAAAACCGTCCAGATTCTGCGCGTCTGTCTCAGTCCACCTGTTCTCATGTGGCCTATACACATACATACAGGACCATGTGTCAGTGTCAGCTGTGAGAGAGTATAGAGCAGCCTTTTGTGTTTGACTGACAGGTGTAACCCCAAACTGTACCTCCCGCACCAATTATTCAGGACATGTGTTCAGAATTTGGTGTGAGTAAGCACTTTGGTTTTAACCTTTTAAAGGAAAGTGCACGTTGCGTGCATCCAAATGTTTCTGTCACTCAAAGATGTCAGTGAATGAACATAGGTCTCTGACTGTTTGTGTGAGAGTCTGTGCCCCTACATGTATATGCTGTTGTGCGCCTGAAGTGATAATCACTTTGCAGGTTCATCACATTCCGACAGCGTGACTCAAAAGTGGTGTCTGTGCCTTTTCAATCCACCCCATTCACTCTGTAATCAGCTTCAGCCCAGGGCTCACAACGTGCAGCAACAGGACTGTGCACGAGCCACCGCTTTTTATAACTTCAGTCAGCGCTGAACACAAACCGTCAACATGTTTAAATTCAAAGCGAGAGATCACAGATTAACATGATCAGCGTCTAGGTAACGTCATATTTAACATTTTGTAACCCTTTGAAACCTGACTAAATAAGGCATTGAGCAACTTTAAAAGAAATGACCTAAAAATAGCACAACATTGGTAAAAGTTACAAGAACGTTTCCTGAAAATTAGCACACACAAAAAAAAAGAAATATGAAAAAAAAAACCAAAGAAATGACCCGAAAAAGGCTAAAATATATAGTGAGATAAATATATAATTATAATAATCCAGGCATTTTTTGTGTGTTAATTTTCTAGTAATTTACTCTTCTTTTTGAAGTTATTTTTCTTTGACTTTTTTGGCAATTTGTAGAACATTTCTTGCCAACCTGCTTATTGCCTTTTTTTATCTTTCAAAAGAAATCAAAGCAATTTGCTAAAAGTTCATGAAAGGCATCTGAATGCAGCACAAGAAAACTCATATCTATCCAGGTTTCAAAGGGTTAACAATAAAAATGTCAGTTCTTCATCTCAACACATTGGAGGTATGTCCACTAACAGATCTGGCTGCTTGCTCGTATTGCAATCAACTCTTAAAAGCCAGATATGGATGCAGTCAAACTTGCATTATAGTCAGATAAGACCAAACGCAGCTGCAGTGGTTTTCCCACAGATGCACGACAGGAAGAAAAACATAGATTTGACGCACTACAGCCAAACGAGACGTCTGTCTCCAAGCAGAGATCACAACGCTGTGATTCCCATCAGACCCCAGAATCACACTGAAACATACATACGTGTAAGAGTTGTAAAAGTGATAAACATACTGTATTCTTCACTTTTTTGAAATAAGGAACAAGGACTTATTTGCGTAGAATATAGACATGGAGTGTGTTTCCATTGCAGGAACTTGGGGTAAACTGTTTATTCCACTTTTGTTGAAATAAGGAACAAGAACTTATTTGCGTAGAATATAGACGTGAACCATGAGGCAGGAACATTTACAGAAACGGCCTTGTAGTCGGTCCTTTCAGCCTTTGTGTCTCCATTGCAGTGTAGGTCCCTGTTGCTGGGTTTTATGCTGAGGTTATGTGATGACGGAATAATCAGAATGACGACTTTCCCACTGAGAAAATTCGCACAAGTTGCCAACTTGACATCATAAATGCATAAACATGGCTGACAGAAATTATGTCAGTGTTTGGTCAGTGGTAAGAAAACTTGATGTTAGTTGCCATACTAAATATAAATTTTTGATCACAAGTATTGGTATTATTGTTAACTGCTGACCATGTAGAGTGACCGAGATTAGTTAGAAAACGTTATTAAGCATAAACCCTGATAACAAGCTTTTTAAAGCTATATTTAAGTGGTTTAAAATGCATATCTTTAATCACATGTTTTAATTACATTATTTTGCAGTATGTATTGACGAGGTAAAGCAATTCTCACCAGAATGTCTTGATTAGGAATCAAAAAACTGCATGGGACTATCACGAAGTGGGCATGTCTGTAAAGAGGTACCACAGAACCTATTTTCACTCAGATATCTGGAGGTCAGAGGTCAAAGGCCGTTTTTCCATTTCCAAAATTTAGGCTTACTTTGGAAGCACATAACATTAACCATAACTTTTTTGATAAGGGTTGTTTAGATTTGTTTTCAGCATCACTGTTTTTAAAAGACTGCAAAAATAGCAAAGATATTTATGCTGTATATGCGCCAACACCAAGTTATCCTGAAAAAGCTAATATCAGCCCGGAGGATTTATCAGTCCAGGGCGACTGGAACAAAAGGTCATTAATATAACTCAAACTGCAAGTGACGACAGAAAAAAAGTTTTTATAGTAAACACTGAGTATCCAGAGGGATGATGGGAGCTAAGCGAGAGGGAGAGTCACTGTTATTCAAATGTTTTTGTATGAACATTTCTCTTGGCTGCCGGGCAAGTAATGAGTCTGGGTGTTTACTTTTCATCAGGACAGTCTATAGAGCCGCCTAGCACTCCCTTAATGACATCAGAGTACTTAAACACACATACAGTACTGCACAGCTCGAGCCAAACTGTTCACGCCTCCCTCACATGACGTGCCATGTGTTGTATACTCGTTTTATTGTGTGGGTGTTTGTGCCGGGGTGGGCATCTGTGTTTTATGAACCCTAAAACCCCGATTGTAAATTCCCATACCCCTGCGTCTCCCCAGTGACATCATCACACTATGGGAATGGGCGGGTGCTTTCGTAAGGTCAGTACACGATGAGGCCCCAGAATTCCCCAGCTCCTCTTCTCCTCTTCTCCAGACCCCCTCTCCGAGGCAGGAAATACAAAACAGATCTCAACCCCCAAACCCCCAAGCATACTTTTGAGTTTCCCTCTTACTCTGTGTCTGTTTCTCCCACAGATCATCTCATAATTCAGCCCTCTTTAGCGAAATGTTCTGAATGTTTTTGTAGTAAATGTACACACTCATCTTCAGCTTCTTTAGACATAATTTTGAGCTTTTAACTCAGCTGAAACAGAAACTATTGATAGCAGTGTGCACGGACAGAAACGTGTTTATGCTCTGACTAGTTCATTGTGTTCAAGTTTTGTTTTCATCTTATTTGGCTACATCTTTTTTTGGCATGCGCTCAAGCGTCTTCCCCGAAGCTTACTCTCACATTATTTTGCGTACACATATACACAGGCACTGAAAACAAATGATGGGGGTATGATCCTGACTTTGACACAGACTTGTTTTTGTAGTAGATGCAAGTGGCAGGAAAATGTGTTTCTATTTTTCAGTTCTGTGCTCCGGAAATTTCGTGCATGCGTTCGTCACTGTGCTGCTCACCATGATTTATGTGTCGTCATGGGGGTGCCTTGTAAATGAGCATGTACGCAGGGCCTATCCGGGAAATGAGCTCATTGTCACCACAAGGCCCCCAACTCTCTTCTTCTCCTTCACTTTCTCCGTCACTTTCTTTCACACACACATCCCTGCCCCCCATCCCCCCACATCTGTCACTTAAAAGCTCATCTATCTGTGTGTTTTAATTGGAGCCGCCCCTATTTATGGCTGAATGGCCGCTTCATTAACAGAAATGCTGGGAGACGCACACTCAGATCTGTCCGGCTTGTAACGCTCAGCAAGGGGGGGAAAGGGTGTGTTCATGTGTGTGTGTGTGAGAGAGAAAGAACGGGGTGTGGGGGTTGCTTCAGGGGTATTGATGACGCAATTTCCCCTGAGGGGCGGACCTCCCATCTGTGAGTGGAATAGACAGGATCTGGCCAACAGAAAGATAAAGAGACTGTGAACAAGAGGAACTATATGGGACAAGAGGGAGGTGTGGGAACAAAATATTGTGAATAAAGTTTAAAGAAATGTTATTCTTTTTCAGTGTTTTGTGATGTTATACTGTGAGTCTCCTGTAAAGCCAGATGATTTTGTTTTTTTCATCACATATGTACGCATCTGTAATCAGAGTATGGTTAATATACAGATCTAGTTGAGCTTCTTTTGGTGTGTCAGCTTGTCAGAACTGCAGCTAATATCAAGAAAATATACAAGTGCCAAAATCTTGGGCTTAATGAGTCTAGTTTAGTTATCATTTACATGTAATCGTTTTTTAAGTTTCCAATGAAAGCCACAAATAGGTCACAGAATTGGCTCTGCTCTTTTGAAAGTCACGTCTGTCATGTCTGATGTGTCCATGATCAGCATACATCAAACCGGATGCTAAAATGCTGATCAGTCCCTTCATTATAAGCCTGACTCCTGTGCACCTTTTGTGCAGGATACTGTGGAAAACAGATCCTGGCACGCTCATGTCGGAGTGGGTGTGGTCAGCCATGTGTTCACAGCCAATCGCGGTTAACGGCCCAACCCCACTCTGCAGAGCTCAGGATGCTCTGCTCTGTTTGTGCCTGTATCCTGGAGGAGGACAGTGGGGTCAGATGGTGAAGCAGGCCACCAGCTGCTCTCCTCGCCTTCATTTTCCCCGTATTTTGAGGCTACAGCCGGAAGAAGGATGCTGTCGACTCATGAGAGTCGTTTTTAGCACTGAGGCTGAACATTAAGTTATCGACCTCCTTCTTCTTTTCCCTGTTGGTAACAATCCACTTTTTGTAATTGTTTCTCCTTCCTGTGGTATTTGCAGTATTGTTTTGTCTGCTTCCCAGCAGTGAAAGAGAAACGCTGATAATGGCCAATTTGGGTTCTTCAAACCAATCCCCCATCATTAGTCTTTCTGCCCATCTGTGCTCTCTGTTGGGTTAGACGAGGAAGGATGCTTTTCATGCATAGATTTTTGTTTTCTTAGAAATTGTGCAAAGGCCAAGTGTAAAGAGTTTTGAACATTTACTAACAGGAGAACATAAGTTCAGTATTTAATGTTTTTTGTCTGTGTTTATGGTCTCCAAAACATGGAAACGAGGAAATTATCTGGTTGCTTAATTTGTACTGTAGGGGTCAACAGAGGATCGACTTGGCTGATTATTGAAGCCGATATTTGGCATTTTCCCAAATATCTGTATCGGAGTTTTATTTTGATGATTGCTGAGAAAATTAATTAATTAAAAAGTGCAAAGAAAGTGTCAGCATGGGAGGAACTTTTACTTTGTAAAACCTCAGGGAGTTATTTCTATTCATTCATTTTTTTATTTAATTTTATTACTTAACTTGAAAACTGAAAATAGCTTCCGCAAACATACACCTTTTTAACAATATGCCAGTCATATCATGCTAACACAGACTTTTCTTTTTATTGAGAAATTGTAAAAAAGTTATAAAAAAGGAAGTAATTGGTTGAATGTTGTCTGATAAACGTGGTTACCGTAGTGACTGTGTATGGTTGGAAGTGTATCACGGTGGCAGGTTGCATTCGAGCTGAGAATGACTTATCTTTGATGGATAAGGGTGCCTGCGCTCGCTCTGCCAACTGATTGCATCACTGCGGGCAGAGCTGCTATATGAGCACGCACAAAGACTTGCATTCATATTAGGGACTCATTTCTCAATTTCCCCCTTTAACTTTCCTCGCCTCGAAGTCGCCATGGAGACCTGCCATCACCCACACTGCATTTAGTGACACAGCATTCAGGAACAGGAAAGAGCTGCTGCCAACTGACATCTTAAGCCTTTCAATGGAGACCAATGAAGAGACTTTAAACAACTTGAATACACTCCTCAAAAAACAGCCCCAAACTGGCTCTAATGAATATAAAAAAACAACAATATATACACAACAGTGAAATGACGACCTTTAATAAAGGCAGACCGATATTTTGTTTTTTCAGGGCCGATACAGATAACAGTTGTTAGTAGCTAATGAGACCGACTGCCGGTATTTGGAACAGATATGCATTTACGATAAAAATGAAAATCTATCTGCCAGTATTTAGAATTAGGAATATAACAAACTCCAAAAACTCCCAAACTTTGTGTAAATGCCTTTAGCAAATGTTTAATCAAAATGGAAACTTTCAACATCAAGTTCCCACCAACTTCTTTTATAAAGTCGAGTGAAAATTCCAATAAAAAATGCAAAAGTTCCTCCCATGCTGACACTTTCTTTGCACCTTTTAATTAAATTTATCGGTTATCATTAAAATGAAACACAGTAATCTGCCAGGCTGATAAGCAGTCGACCCCTAAAGTTCATCTCAGCTTGATGGAGTGTTTTTGTGTCTTTTAGTTCATTGTTTTTGTTTTCCAGCCAGAAACCACTTTGGTTCTCATTCTCCATCCTAATAATAATAATAATAATTCATTTTTTATAGTGGTGTTTTGGCAGCAGGAAGCTATTTTGTAGCAAAAAAACTCAGATAAACCCACTTTATGTTACCTGCCCCGACACCAAACGGTGGACAGACAAAGTTTGCAACAAGCTGCTAACACAGTGGAGCATTTAGCAGCTAAATAAAGCAGCCAGATAATTTGCTCAGATGTTTTGGAGACCAAAAACAGACCGTAAAAAGAGTTTTTATTGCACTTAGGTTTTACAGACAGGACAGAAATAGTTTTACAGACAGCACAGAAATATGAATTTATCTCTCTGTGTTACTGCATTCGCTTTATTTTGGTATTTTTCTTACATGATTGGTGAGATATTTCCTGTAGCGAACTGATTCAAAAATGTGACATTTCGCAGTACATGAGATCACAGTCATACACCGATCATGAGGATGACAGGGAGAGAAGTAAACAGAGGAAAGCCGTCTTCGACTCGCCAGCCCCCTTTTTCCTCTGTCCTGCTCTGACCCAGTTTTTCTCCTTTACTTTCCATTGTTTTCACCAATTTTCTTCTCATTTGATCCCCGACTTTATGCTTTTCTTTTGATATCTTCTGATTGTTGTGGCCTTTCTGCAGGACATCCAGGAGAGTCAGGCATTTTTGGAGGCTCATTACAGCATTCATGAGTGTCTTTGTGTGTGTTTGCCTCCACAACCAATAATCTGTTTTAATGGGTTTCCAGGAACAGCAGGAAGTGCTGTCCGGGGACACACGTTGACATGCTTGGAGGTTTGCTTCCATAGCACATGTTTTTGTTGTGCTATGTTCCAGATTTTAACACAAACAATCTGGTGTATGTGTTGAAGTGGCTGCAGTGGTGTGTAGTTATGAAACCAAGACACCTGCAGAGGGACAGATCTTGAGGCAAAACTGTGCATTAAAGGTCCAGAGTGTAAGAATTAGGGAGATTTTATGGCGTCTAGCAGTGAGGGTTGCCGATTGCAATGAGCTAAAACTTTTGATTAGATTTCTTTCAGCGTTCATCTTTCTGGAGATTTTTCACTGGAGCTGAACTGACTCAGTGATTTACACCAGTACAAACACTGATTGAAGCAGTTTTACTTTAACAATCTGTGTTTCTCCAATTTGGCACATCGCTGAGAGGCTGCTTACTTTGGTAGCAGACGCAGAAACACAAAAATAATCGGCTTATGTAGAGCCAGTGTTTGATTTGTCCGTTCTGGGCTCCTGTAGAAACTTGGCGGAGTCAATGGACAAGGACCCCGCCCCATTTATAGATAGAAAGGGGTCGAACTAAAATAACAAGAACACAGATTCTTATTTTTAGATGATTATACACTTAAGAAAACATTTATTTTATTTTATTTTATTTTATTTTATTTTATTTTATTTCTGCCAATATATCCCCTGAAATCCCACACACCGGACCTTTAAATGCAGGTGTTTATCTGACCGACATTGGAGCATGTTAACTCTATTATCTACTGTATATTGCTCCTAAGGTGTTGGATTTTTAACTGATAGTGAAACATGTTATCTATACAGCTTTTGAGTGAAACCAGTGGAGACAATGAACATAACCCGCTGAGCCACGAGTGATAAAGCAGAATTTAACAGGCTTCAGGGCTCCAATTTGAGGTTGCAGGTTCCTTTTGAACTCCCTATGTCACTTCCCCTCTCGCTTGAGGCACAGAGGAAGCAGGAGCAGATGTGTTAAGCTAACGGACACTTTGACAACACTGCCAGTCTGTAAGTTCCTCTACCCCCTACTGCTGGCATTAACAGAAACCGCCTTTGATGTACACAGCACGTGTGTGCTCTCACGCAGCCCCTGATTACAGCCACAAGCTGTTCTGCCCACCTCTGCCATCTCGCATGCACAAACACTGTCGCCATGTTCTGGCTGTGTCACTGAACACACTGTGTCTGGTGTGTTTCTAACAACATTGTAGTTATGCAGCATGGAGCTGAAAACACTTAACTAAAGTGGAGTCTTGTTTTTATTTTTAGGAACAGATCGATTAGTATTTCCTTTGCCATTCTTCACCCTAAACTTGTTGCTTAACCCACGCAGATCCCTCGCCCATCCCATTACTTTTATAGAAAGTCTAGATCTATGATAACTGTCACCGGACTCAACCTAAATGCACAAACTTATTTGATGAAATGTCGAAAAGCCAATCACAGTGTTCAACCACATCTAAAGTCGACTGCAGTGGAGCCAAGTCCCCTGTTTTCAACAAACGTGGCCGATCATGAGGAAAAGAATAAGCACAAGGCACATTTCAGTCTATTTATCATATATTTAAAATACATAATTTGTGTTTAAGCAGATGTTAAAGAAAACGAGATGTTATAATACTTAAACATGTCAAAAATCACATGAGAGATTTACAGCTTTTATCCAGGATTTTTAAAAAAATATCATGGATCTGAGTGTCATCACAACATGAATAGGAGAAATTCAGTTTGAATAGGATAATAGTGTTCTGATTTGATTTTCTAATAATACAACCATCTTTTGACGCATCTTATTGACTATGTTCACAGAATATTCATCTCTGGAGGTTTTCCACATACTATTTTTAGGTGATACTTCAGAAATTAAGGATATTTTAAGTCAAAAACAATAAAAAAAATCTGTATGTAATGTGTTTTAAAGCATCACTTTATTCACTTTTATGACTTCATTATTCAATAATAATAAACAATCTCACATTTTTTGTTGAAAAAGGTCAATTAAGACCATTTATTATTGTTTTTATTGTTAGGCAATTTATCCATTGACATTTTTCCATTGGAATGGACAGAGAGAAGTAAACATCTAATGATTTGAGTGCGTTTAGAGTAGAAATCTATCATCACATTTTGTGTGTGTGTGTGTTTGGAACATAAATGGGTTCTGAAAGGGTTAAAATGATGATTTTATATACATTATATATATATATATATATATATATATTTATATTATACTGTATACATTTTAAGATGTGTGATTGGCCGCAATAGTTTGTAAATACGATTTTTAAAAGGTTACTAATCCCAGATTAGAGGGGATTACCCATTACCATGACTGTAGATCACTACCAACTGGGTAAGGCCGTATTTTTCATTTGTCAACATATTCCACTTTATGCATCAATCAGATTTTATCATGTGGCATTTCTCCCTCTTTGTTCTGCAGTGTGCGGCCACAGACCATGTTTATCTGAGGGGTTCTTTGTTATGTAACTGACACGGTTTAGTTTCTGGAATGCAAGAATAGCGACCTCTAGTGGTGTCTTTAACTCATTACACATATCCTCTGAGTGAGTGTTTTGATTCTGAGGACACGCTCCTCCACCACCGTGTCTAGCACGTGCAGTGAGAGGCATCTTTGGTAGCGCTCAGCGGTGTGATTGGCCCGCTCAGGCTCCAAAACATCACTCCATATTTTGTGTCCTCATCAGTTGTACTCAGAAGAGACTCAGTCATAGTTTTTTGAGAATGTGAGCGTTTATAAATCTGAGTCATTCCTCAGACAGTGGGAATGCACATGACTGTGTTATGTAATCTCATTTTATTTTGTGCATTAACATCAATTTCCAGCCACTTTAAAAGAGCCTTTGTCTCCAACACTACATGGGAATATTTTACCAACAACATACAAAACAGCATGAAGTTCCATACAATGACAAGCAAGATTATTCATTAATTAGTGAAAAATATTTAGGGAAAATTTGTTATAATATGCCCTTGACATAAAGATGTACACTGAATGTGAGTGGGAGGTAGGAGGTGAGGGAGGGAGCCGAGAGAGAAAGAGCGAGAGAGAGAGTGTGTGTATGCGTGTGTGTGTGTGTGTGTGGTGTGTGTGTGTGAGCGTAGCTATAAAACAGACTTTGAACTCCAACCAGCTCAGTCAGAGACAGCTGTGTAGGACAAAGCACATCTCCTGTGTGAGGCTCAGCAACGTGCTTGTTAAACAGGACAACGAGCTCCGGTAGCTTTTTCTGGAAAAAAAAAACCCTGTTGTGGATCAAAATAGCAGAGATGGCGACAATGTTCAGATACCCCGTCTTTCCTCATCTGCAGGGTGAGTTAAGCCAAGATTGAAATTTGTGCATTTTTTTAACAATAGGTAAAAGTGAAGTACTTCACTTTTTTATTTGTATATATGCTAAATATGTTTTTAATTTTTTTTTTTAAGTCAAATATAATTCTTTTAGATTGTTACTTTTATCTCCTGATGTATTCATTTGAAAAGAAATTTAAATTATTATTATTTTAAAGGGTAAGGATACTGGATTTTATGCCGGTAACCAATGCCAATATCAATATATCCAATTTTTTGCCCCACCTCATTTTTTATGATCACCAAGTCTCTTATATAGTGGAATTAACATCATGTTATGCAAACTCTTATCGGGTTGGCCCACCAGCAGATGGAGACATGAAATACAATGCTTTTCAACTGACGTAGTAATCATTCATTTTGCAATATAAGAAAAATACTTCAACATATTGGCCGGTATTGATATGTCATTCAAAAGCCAATATCTGCCAGTACCGATGACGTGCCGATGTTATCCTGCATCCCTATTAAAAGGAGCATGTTGTGATGAAAGTGAAAATATTTTCATCGAGCAGATCGACTGGGGATTAGTGGCACTTAGCTGCAACAAAAGTTACTTGTGTGGTGTATGTGCGAAAGCACACACATCCAGACGATGAACATGAGGTGCTGGTGCTGGACATGAGGTCATGCAAAAGATATTTCAAATGCATGTTCATGGGAGCATAGTCTAGTGTGCAGACTCTGTTTTTCCGTATCATTGTATGTACTCTGTATCCCAGTTATTTCTCAGCTTTGTAACTTCCTAATTCATGACACTTTGGTCAGTAGATTTACACAAAAGCTGGTTAAATTTCCATAAATGGAAGAAATGCTATATTCACAATTCTTGTGAAATGCAGAATATCTTTGGTTTTTAACACATTGAGGCACCTTCCCCGCATTTGGGGGTCATATGTAGGAATCACACATTTGCACTACAAGGATCAGGTGAAGGAGGAAAGAGTCTAATGTTAAAAAATTAGGACTAAAGCGGAGATAAAGAAAAAACACAAACAACAAAATTCTCTGCCATGGCTTTCCTGACCAGCTGCAGATCTACTCCCCACATCTCCAAACTTTGGACTTTACCAGAGAAGTCCCCCAGTATTATCTCCCCCTTTTCCTCTCTCTCCTCTGGATATCTGTCATACAGATTATCCACCTACACACACACACACACACACACACACACACACACACACAAACTAACCTCGGTGTCTAATGGTACCATTGTTACCCCACTTGTCTTGTTCGATGCTGTTTGTTTTCACGTTGCTCACTTGTATTGCACAATTTATTTGACACTTGTTGTGCTTTATGTTATTCACAAAAATCACTAAACTGAAAAAAAAGGAATTACTCATTTGAGGGCATGGAAAACAATGGGTTGAACCTTTGTGTTACTCATGTATCAGCAACTTCTGAAATGTTTACGTAACTATGTGCCTGAAAGAAATTGACTCCCTGCTCTGATTCATTTCTTCATTATATGGCAGCATATGGCCTCAGGCGGGGGGATGAAATGTTCCTCTTCACTCAGTGTGAACAATTATGTAATTCCGGCGCCGAGTCCTTCCATCACTATAGAGACGATTCAGAAACCCTGAGCTCGTGCCAGAGGATCAGGCAGATGCTCATATCACGCTTTCAAAGGAGAAAAAAATAGATCCTTGAACAATGTTCCTTTGCAAGACAGAGTTAAAGATTTCTGTCACCATTCCAGTGCTGCATCCAAACCCGTGTCATACTGGAAAAAAGTGGTTAAATGAAAGTCCATTTTATTTGTTTTGTGTCGATTCAGATCCGTGTGACCCTGGTCTGTCGCTGTCACCAGGGAGGAGTGTCATGGCGGAGCCCGACTACCTGGAGGGAGACTGTGATGAGCTCATCAAACCCAAGAAGCTGATCAACCCCAGTAAAGAACTCCCGTAACCACCAGGACCTGCACCGAGAGCTGCTCATGAACCAGAAAGAGGTCAGGAGACGAAAAATGCACTTTAACACCTTTCTCACTTTGTCTTGTCTTTATGTGTTTCCTGGTAAAACACACATTTACTCCCAGGCATAGAGGTAGATTTTTAGGGGGTGACACATGCATTTATTCCCCCCAAGAAAAACATTGAAGTAGCAGAGAGGATACCATAAGTTGGCATGAATTGATGCAGAAAAGACACAAATTGGTGCAGAAAAATTCACCAGAATGCGGGAAATGAAGTGTTGGACGCTGTGATTTTCTAGCAGAAGATGTCCCATTTTATATCTTCCTGCCAGATGTTGAGATGAAACCTCTTGTCCATTTTTTTCTCACAGTTAGTAACCCAGAGTTTTATCACAGTTTAAAGCACATAAACAATATCAGATCAGTAGTCAACAAATATTCCAAGCCTATGAATGGAGGTAAATCTAAAAACAAAAAAAAAGTATTTTATTATATTCTATTTTTTCATATGCATAGTATTTTTATTTATTTATTTAGTTAGTTAGTTAGTTATTTTTATATTCCAAATAAAGTATATTAAATCAAATATTCAAATCATGATGAAATGACAGGTAAAATATGTATGTAATATGTGTGTGTATATATATATATTTGTCCTAAATTGCCTTAAAGCATCAATAATTCAAAATCATAATTGCATTATGCAGAGGTAATTTTTCATTTTATTTTATTTTATTTTATTCGATGATAAAAATTCTTTGTTCTTCCAATAGTTTCTATATCATCATCATCTTCACGTTTGCTTATGGAAACTATAACAAGTTTGCCCCCATCCAAAAACAGGATAGACGGGGAGAACACTTGTGTGTGCAGATCCAGGTTCATTAGTTTTGCTAATAGAGGATGAGTTAACACGGTCATGCTGCTGCTTTGCTGTAATTGGTCTGATTGTATCCATGCAGACTGCACTGATGCTTCTGCAGTTTGTCACCGAAGTTAACTTCACTGGTCCACCCCAAAACCTCCAGGAGCAGTATTATGTAAAGCTCGGGATATAAAACTTTCATAGGGAGATATTATATAAAACCCCAAGTGCATCCAAGTGTCAGAAATTGGTTATGTAAAGGTCACGCAGATGCACTGTACATGACAAACCTGGTCTGGCTAAAGATTTTAAGATCACACAGCACAAGGTATCATGCAGTCCATGTGAGCATCCATCACATGCACACAAGGACCAGTGATCAGCCTTTTGACACTTGATGTTTGTATTTTCTCTCACCAAACAGTGGTGGCGGCTTTGTGCCTGAGCTATTAATAGCTACGTAAACACACATGCTGTTGACAGCTGTTATATCACAGCAGCGATGCTCTGTCCCTAAACAGGTCAAAGAGTGAGGTGCGCAGCAATGGAGACAGAGAGTTAATGAATGATCGGAGAGAAGCCAGGGCAGGCAGGATCAAGAGGCACTTGGAGGAAAATGTCATGAAAATATTAGAAATGACAAACACTGTAGGATATTGTTTCTCATCGTCTAGACGGAGAATATCCCGGGGCATGAGGAGAAGTCTGTGAGATAAATGTAGTGGGCTTTGGGGGGGGGTTTATACTTTTTTTGGCACAATGTTTTTATTGAGATTTTTCATGCTGTAGAATATAGCTTTTTGCAATCATATAACCCATAACATAACATATAAATATATCTTAATAATTATTCATTCACTTTACTATATTAATAAAGAAAGAAAAACAATAAATAAATAAATATATAAAATAAAAACAAGAATGCTCCTCGTTTGTAAAACAATTAAAATCCATACAAAATTAAATACAATAACTTAGATTCAGAAAACTTTATTGTCTGTCGTGACATAAAATCATCTTAGATGGGACTCATCATACAGTGCAAAACAAACTCGGGCAATAAACAAACAGCATGTATTAAAAAAAACCCAATACAATAAATACCTAATACAATAATTTAGACGGAATAAAGATCAAAATAAACCACTGTGTGCAAAGTGGTGTAGAGTTTATGTAGATGTATGGGTAGTCTTTTATTATAACATGTTTATAGCGGTGGGAATTAAGTTGTTTTCATAAGTATAATTGCAAGAAATGCTAAATATAAATAAATAAATTACACAAGAGATCAGAAATTGCATGGTCGACAAAAATTATTCATTCACTTTACTATGTGATAGATCTAAATCCTTCACAGAATTTGTTCAGGGACTCCATATATTCTCAAGTATATGCAGTTTAGACTTTAATATGTAAGTTATCCTCTCTAATGGAAGGCTTGATAGCATCAGTCTTATCTGTTGATTAGTGCTTGGTCTGCACATACACATATTTAGCATTAAGCAAGCTATGGTCTGTAAATGCTCGTTCATTTTTACTACAGTTCACTGGTTACAGGCCCAACAGAAAAAGCTCTGGGTCTTAGACATACTTGTTATGATTGGGCTTTCAGTCGTGTACTAAAAGTATAGAAAGCCTGCCTGCATAGTGGATTAGTCACGCTGATGAGAGAGGGGAGGGGTGGGGTGGGTGGATGGATGCATGGATGGATGGATTGGCTGCGTGAAGAGAAAAAAAATGTGTTATGTAATCAAGATTACAAAACAGTCTCTAGCTGAGGGCCTTTCTCTGCCTTGGCTACCTTAGCTGTGATGACCCGTCCTACACACATGCACACACACACACACACACACACACACATAAAACATACAGAGGATTTTCAGAACTTGCACCGTGCATGGTGAGGTGTTTGAGCAGATGGAGGTATTGATGTGCGAACACACATTCTTCGCTGTCTGCGAGAGGGTGTGCACTCATGGGAGGTCACGGAGAGAAGGGTCAGTGATTATGTAAACGTTTCCAACAGTGAAAGGAGGGTGGCATCTTTACAGGCTGTCTTCCTGCTCTCAGTGACCTTGACCCTCCTCTCGTTCTGCATAGTACAGCCTGAACAGATCGCACCTTTTACACTCTGCTTTTAAACGCTGTCATAAGACCCTCACTTTTAGGCACACCGGGACATTTATCTGCAGCAGAGGCGGCTTGAGATGAAGTAGTGCCTTGTTGTAAATTAACTCCCACTCATTGGAACACTGTGAGCTCGGTTATGCAATCTTCAGGATTTAATAATGCATTTAATTAAGATGTTGCAGAACTGCAGTCAGGTGTTTTTCTTTGAGGAGCAGACGCAGTCTGTGCAGACTCAGGCTGACATGGAGAGAGGAAAATGAGCAACCACGAGGAGAGTAAAGTTCTCAGGATAGTATTGTTTTTGAATTCAATTAATCAGTTAATCAGGGGCATGGAGAATGGATTTCTTTCCTTTTTTTTCTGTTGTCTTTCTGTCTTTCTTTAGCTTTTATCTGCTTTTTACTTCTGTCATTCATTCTTTCTTCTGTCATGAGCATGTGTGTTGGTAAGTGTAGGTTGTTTTTTGGAGAGGCACTTTTTCTGTTGGTGTTGTTTTATTAAAGAAAGTCTTTTTCTTTCTTTCTTTTTTTTCTTTATTGCGCCTCCCTAATCTTTTGTGGACCTTTCTGTTTATTGGCTTCTGCTTCTCGGAGCAGACTCTAAACCCTCTCTGTATTAAGCACCCCGTCTCCTACGGCTCGTCCACAGCCCCCACCCTCCTCTCTCGTAATTTTGGAGTTTGAAGCATTATGTAACATTTGGTATTTTTGCTCTTCTTCGCAAGACACACTCACACTTTAGGAAGATGTCCCTTTCTGAATTTTGCTGCACAGACTGAGGCAGTTGCATAACAATCCCACTGGTTTCCCAGTGACTTAACACCCCAAACAGCTTCCATGTGAGGAATACATTCGATAGTTTAAGATTGAGATTGTTTTTTGTTTTGCTTTTTTTTTGGTATTTTGAAAATCGGAAGAAAAATGCGCTTGGTTTCAGCCTTCTACTCTCAGTGTTGGCAGCCTTCACATATAGAGACTGGTGAATGTGGAACAATCTGTGATTAGGATCAAAATCAAAACTAAAACTGAAATTTTTAATCCGGAACATTTAATACAGATCTGCACGTCAAACCAGAATGAGGTCACAGTCATCATCTGTTACACATGAATGTGAACGCTAATCTCCCTCCCACCACAGAGTGGGGCTCTGCGGGGTCATCAGAGCTTGTTCATTGAGCTTTCCTTCAGTAACACACGGTCTCTCTGATTGTGCGCAGGGGTCTGGCTCCTCAGAACAAACCTGAGCTGCAGAAAGTTCTGGAGAAGAGAAAGAGGGAGCAAGTTCTCAAGGCCCAGAAGGAGGAGCAGGAGGCCCACAAGAAGAGGAGCGACCTGGAGATAGAGCTCATGAAAAGACAACAGAAACTAGAGCAGGTAAATGATTGACAGAATGTGTATAAACTGTCACTTTAGCACCTATGGATGCACATTTTTACTGTCTGATCACAAGAGAAAATAAAATCAAAGTTACTGACTGACTGGACCTTGAAATCAAACAACATTCATCTTAAAGAAACAGATTGTCATCATTTGTTTAACGGGAAACAGAGTAAAACTTTTAACTAACAGATATCACATGAAACTTCACCAGCTGTTTAATTACATTAGAATTTTCCAAAACTGTGTTTTAATATATAAATAATGAATGAATAATTAAATATGAATTGATTTGCATACGTTTCCACAACTAAAACCTGAACATTGGATAAAGTCAGGTTAAAAAAATAATTAATTTGTTTTCATATTAAAGTTAAAGTTTTTTACAGAGGAAATTTAATTATCTCTTTTTATGAGTACATAAATCAGAAAAAAACAGCCAATAAAAAAATCAATTTCTGTCACATTTTAAGGAATAAAACTATATAAATCTCACTATGGATGACGTATTTATTGTCTATTATTATATATAGGAATAAAAATGGAAATTTGGGTGCATTAAATTGGTGCTTTGGTGGAGAATTCTGACTCGAAGAGTGTGAGGAAAAAAAATTCATTTTAGAAAGAGGCCCTTAGAAATATGTTTTGTAAAAAGACCTGCATTTTTAAAACAAAAATCACACTGGAGATAAAGGGCAACAAAAAAAAAAATAAAGAAAAAAAGAAAATAACTAATAAACATCATGAAACCTCCCCAGTTGATTACTTACATTCAGATTTTTATTTTTTATATAAAAAGTTTTCTGAAATTTTATGTTTAAACATGCAAATGAGAAATTTCCAAAACAAAAAAATAAGCTAAAATAAACACGTAAATGTGCATTTTGGGTGTTTTCTTTTCACTGATTTGATATATATATGTATGTAAGCAAAATAGCCCAAATCCTGTAGTGTCCCCCACTTTATCTGACTTTGCCAACATCCGCCTTCTTACAGCTTGAACTGGAGCAACAGAAAATTGAGGAGGAGCAGGAGAACACCCCCGAGTTTGTGAAGATGAAGAGCAACCTGCGCAGGACCAAACAGGAGACCGAGGGGGAGGAACGGACCACCTAAAAACCAGCAGGGGTGTCTGGGTCTGACTGTGCGCGTGTTTGTGGGCACGGAGACGTCAGGAGTGTGTGTACAAAATAGAGAGTGTGTTGTCTGTGGCGCACGGTGGCGACCTGACCGTGGTCCGAGACGAACTTCCTGGCTTTCCCGACCCTAGCTGTTCCTTTCCCGCAGTGAGGAGAGAGACTTTACAGACTTTAAAGACCCCCCCTCTGTCTGCCTGCCACAGACCGCCAGTGCTCACCTCTGCTCCTCACACCCATCCAGCAGCACACAGCACCCCCCGCAGGAGGGACCTAACACAGACATGTTACATGTAAAACGCCTTTTTAACGAAGGCGAGCAAGCTTCCAATGAGCTCTGATGGAGAAAACAACCAAACACACACACGGGAGTTTTCATCCCTTCTGTTTTCACTCTTCTCTCCACAGCAAGCTGTCGTTTCTCTTTACTGTTATCAATGTTGTTATCGTGGTTGGGTTTTTTTTTTTTTTCTTCAGAATCAAATAAGGAAAAGTGGACACTGGATGGACTCTTGAAGCTGTGTAATGTAAAAGCCAAACAAAATGTGCTTTTGTTATTTATGTTTGTAGCTTTTAGCCCAGGTATAGGGGAGGACACTTTTTAGTCGTTCTGTATTTTAGGTTGTTTTACAGCATAGTTTATGAAGCCAGAACAGGACAAAGGGAGTGTACGGTTGTGTGAAACACTCACATTTGCTTTATTTTATTTTATTTTATTTTATTTTTTTTAATTCCAAACATGCCATTTCCTCAGCTAATGCAATTTTGAGCAATAGTGTAACTCCCAGGCATGAGAGTGACCTTTTCTTTATATATTCTGTTGTTTTGTATGAATAAAAGTGTTACGTAATAAATAATTTAAGTTTTTGTTATGGTGGTCAATAAGAATGAGCCTTGAGACCTGTCTAATCAGTCTTTGTGTAATTTTTGAACTTGATAGGAAGCGCAGGGCAACCTGTCACTAAAGATATAAATGATTAGTAGTTTTTGGAATATCTGCGTGGCTCCTTTGTCAGTGCAGTATTTTGTCTTTATTCACAATGAAGTTGTAGATGTGCAGACAGATAAATTAAATCAGTTCATTTGTATTAAAATGGCAGTTATCCTTAAAACTATTAAACTCACACATGAAGCCATTACCATACAAAAATTCCAAAATGGTTACACAAAGAAACTGTGATAACTTTGGATGTTAAAGCGCACGTGTAGGGGTTATTTAAAAATCACACAGTAACATTAGTGGTTTAAAATGCTGGTGTATGGGTCTCCAGGAGATGATGGGAGGAAGCAAATTTCTAACAACATAACCCTTTGTTCTCCAGAATCTTTTAAATAAACATAATTTTAACACACACGTTCTATTTATTTTCTTTTATTCCGTGTGTGTGCTGCTGGAGTGGATTTCTTATCTTTCCAAAAACAGTCTTTGTTGTCTAAGTGCAACGTGATGCAAAAATAACAGCAAAGCAGTATTAGAGTTATCACTGTGATAAATTTAGCTTGTTTAGTCTGAAGCTGATGTTGATTTTGCTCACAGACTGTTTCTGGAACAGAAGCAGGATTAGGCTGAATAGAAGGGCGAAGTAGGGCTGTGTGTTTTGGGAATGCAATGCACATAACACATGGTGGGGGAGTGAGAGAATTACAGACAATGGTCACGTAATTGGGAGATTTGTTAGTTACGAGTAATTTAGTGTGTTTTACACTTTAAAATTCATTTTAAATAATATGACAAAAATGTTGGAACAACTTTATGTATGGCTGCGTAGGGCCTCCACAGTAACGTGGAGTAGACTTCGGGCCTCATGCAACAACTTTCTCGTAAATTTCTCTTAATTTTCTGGTAAGAGAAAAAACATAATTAGTCAGCTCCAGATGCACCAAATGTTCTTAACAATCCAAATCTGCTGTGACCCAGATGTGCTCAATAATGAATCCCACTACATGATAAATCCCCTGTTAGCACAGGTAACGCCCCCTAAACACTATATACGAGCAGGTATTGTGCCGTGTGCAAAGACTCTGGCAAGGAGGTTGTAAGAAGAGGAACATTTGCAGTAGTGACATTGATGTTAAATAAACTTAAACAATGTAAATGTGATTTCAGGGAAACGTATTTAAGTATTAAAAGTAAAAGTAACGAGTATTAAATCAAAAATAATTAAAAGAAAAAAACAGCAAATCCTGGAATATACAGAATATATAAGAAGCTGGATCCATGAAATGTTTTTTGCATGAAAAATGATTTATACAATTATAGTTGCAAATTATTTTCTTAATTGATAGATTAATTAATTAAGCTGAACTTTTATACTTTAAAATTGTTTGTGCGCAACAGTCCTGGAGTAAAAAGTACAAAATCCCCCTCTAAAGTGTGTAAAGAAGTAGAAAGTGTCATGAGATTTAAATAAGTGAAGTAAATAAATAAAGTAAAGTAAAGTAATGTAAAAGTTCCTGTAAAAAAATAGTAACATAAAGTTACAAGGTGCCAACAACTCAACAGTCTAAAAAAATATTTATATAAAAATAAAAACATGTACAAACAAACATATACACTAATTGCACAGGGAGGATAACTGCACTTGTGAAAAAATATTATTATTTTGGGGAAGCGGCCGGAAAGTCTAATTACATCTCACATGATGCCTGTTTGGTTGGCATCAAAAATCAAAGAAGAAGATCAGTAGAAGGCAGCAGAGAGCTACTGCCTCCAATATCCACGAAGAAGAACTCGACCCATGCCCTCATAAGAAAGCGACAAAGATGGCCGCCTGTGGGCTACTCCGCTCCTTCTCCTCCAACTTTTTCACAGTTTTGCCTTTAATCAGCCGCTCGGCGACACTTCCAACCTCGCGGCTGGCATCTAACCCTTATTTTGGAAGAACACTAGCAACCTCTAGTCGATTAAGTGCAGGTATCCCCCTGTGTTTGTGTTTTGTTGTAGCATGTTAGCTAACACTTTCGGTAGCTAGAGGTTAGCTCGAGAGAAGGGCATGGAAACTAGCGGCGCAGCTGCGTGTTTGTCTGTTTGTCTTCTGGTTGTCGTGCTTTATAAACAACTTAAAACTCCTCTACTGGGAGGCTCGTTGTGTTCTGAGTTTGTTGTGTTGTTTCGCAGCGCTTAAATTCACAGATAAACACGAATGGATCCGGGTAGAAGACGACGGAACTGGGACTGTCGGAATCAGCAAGTTTGCGCAGGTAAGTTTCCTGACCGCACGCGCACTCACACTGACGTAAACAAGCGCGTGGAAGGACTCGAGCAGATATATTATTGATGATATTGACCCTAATTTTAATCTAGACAATGTTTTGTTTGGTTTCATACACGTAACAGTAAAACCCGCGAATATTAGATTATTAATCTGATGATTCTTTAAAATAAATTTCATATGCACAAATCCAAATTTAGTAGATCTAGGCCTCTATTATTGTTTGAGCATGAAGCCAAACAATTGCTGCTCTGCATGTTATGCTTAGTATATGGCAGTGTTTCCCTTTGCGTACATGACTATTTGTGCTAGAAAGCTAAACGTTGTTGCTTCATGTTGCATGCATGGCTGTTTTGTGCAAGAAAATGCGATTATGTTGTTGCTTTTGCTATCGTTATGGTGTGCTGCTGTTGTTGTTTTTATCATTTTGTAGGTTTGAATAAACAGGCACAAGTAAATATTTTTTCCTACTATATTTGACCTCGTTTTTTTGCCTCCTGCAGGAGGCTCTGGGAGATGTAGTTTACTGTGGACTGCCAGAGGTGGGAACACAGCTGGCTCAGCAAGGTATGAATTTCATAGTAGTGTGGCTCAAACTAACAATTGTAAAGCACAAGCCTAAAATGATGGGGAAAAAAAGCCTTGTTTGCATGCATCTCATATACTAGTAATATATGTTTATTTATTTATTCAAACATGTAAAAGGAAATAGAGATATTATTCACAAACAAGCAGACAGACAAAAAAGCAATAATTACAGGCAATAAAGACATAAAGCAAAAGAAATTGTTAACTACATGATGACTTGGTTTACACATTCCAAAAGAAGTGAGAAGAAGTACAAATGTATTTTATACCGTCCCTTCTCGACAAGTGCTCCACATTTAAACTGTTCCATAGTTAAACTATGGAACACAGATTAATAAACAAAAACTTTTCCTGGTGGTACAAATATTGTAAGTTTTGAAATTAAATTTTCCCCTGAAATTAACACCAATTTTGCAGCATCTGTGTTTTGGCAAACTTATTTATTAAAATCATGCTATAAATATATCTTGATTTAGGCATGCGTTACTTGGCAATATTTACCCTCTGTGTTGTTGCGATGCTTCTTAAATTATCAAACTTGATTGTGAATGCACTTGTTTCTGACGTCACAGATGAGTTTGGAGCTCTGGAAAGTGTGAAGGCTGCCAGTGAACTGTATTCCCCCTTGACTGGAGAAGTTGTAGCGGTCAATACACTACTGGCAGACAACCCGGGTCTGGTCAACAAATCTTGCTACAAAGATGGTAAGTGACTAGAATTCACAGCAAAAGGCTTTGAGATTTAAGGGAACTACTCATAAGCTTTTTTATTTTTTCACCAGTAGATGGCAGTATTGCAACATAACAGAGGGCAGCCACTGTGGGATTAAGGAAAAAAAGCCTGTTTTGAAAATTAATATCTTGTACCTTTTACTATCTGGAGTCTTTTTGTTTGAGAAATTTAACATTTATAGCACATTTTACATCTTTCAAGTGTGACCACGTTTACTCTGTATACTGATGTATACCAATAACTTTGCATATTTTAGCCCATTCTCTGTACTGCAAATACTTAAAATTACTGGCAACCATTTTTCATTGCATACCAGTGTTTAAAGTTTATCCATATGTTTTTCCTTCTCCCCAAACAGCAACAATGAAAATATATTTAGACACGTAAAATTTGATATATACGT
This sequence comes from Plectropomus leopardus, assembly GCF_008729295.1. Lineage (NCBI taxonomy): Eukaryota > Metazoa > Chordata > Actinopteri > Perciformes > Serranidae > Plectropomus > Plectropomus leopardus. The sequence goes on from NC_056473.1 coordinate 28,034,706, forward strand.
GATAAAGGATTTCCTCACACTGAACACTATCTGCTGTTTTCTATTGTCAGACTTATATTAACACTGCATGATAATGCACTGCAGAATTTGTAAGTTCACTCATTACAGCTCTTCATCGACAATGTAACTGACAACAAAAGGGGCAAACATATTGTTCTCTCAAGCAGGCTCAAAGCGTTTGAAAAATTTGGATGCTGTCGTGAAACATGGAAGCCAGTGGCTGCTTGCACAAAAAGTGCTTTTTAAAAAGATGCCAGTGATGTCAGAAAAGTGTGACCTGTGCTAATTGAGCTCAAATATTCAGAAACACTGATATGATCCTTGATACATATTTTAACCTGATTTTAACGCCTTCACTATAGGTTGGCTGATGAAGATGACCATTGGCAACCCTGCAGAGCTTGACGCTCTAATGGACGAAGCAGCCTATGAGAGATACATCCGCTCCATCGAGGACTAACCCAACACCTCCTAATAAGTACTATGCTCCCTCTATCCTTTTCAAACTCCGCTGGCAGGGAAATCCACAAGTTGTGCCTGTGTCAGCTACAACGCTATACTTAGCACCCACCAGTGGAGCCCAAGAGCTCCAGATTGCTGACCTGCCAGTGTTGTAGAGCTGTGAACATTAGGAATCCTTTATCTACTGTTTAAGACTGACTGTAGGGGACCTGTCAATCTGCACTGACTTAATATTCACTGTTGAGTTGCTGCAGCCTCAAATCGCTGAGCAGAAGAGACTGAGATGCAATAGAACAGATTACACATTTCAGTCAGAGGAAAACTTGAATTTCTGTTGTAGAACTTTGTTAGACCTAAAAAGCACTTTGATCTTCATGGTATTAATGATAATGTTGGTCTGCACTGCATGTATGATGGATAAACTGTAGACATGGGCTCAGTGAATTAGAGAATAAACATTTCCTTTGACACTGTGGGGTTTTTTTAATCATTTTTTATTTCTCAAAGTTATGACTTCATATTATAAAAGTGGACCGTACTTTAAAAATTACCTCATGTCATGTAGTTTCACTCTCGACTACAAAGATCTTTGGTAATAAATGGGTAATATACTCAACATGATGTCAGTGCATCATGTTAGATAAATGTTTTTTGCAAATTAAGACATTTACATAACTTAAAAACAGTTTCAGTTAAACCAACTACACACACACACACACTATTTACATATTTAGATATTTGAATCAGTTAAAAACTATCAATCCATAGCTATATTCACATATTGCCAACCTAAGGTAAAATCCTCTATACAAGTGTAAAAACACAAGGTAGCCCTTGAATCAAAATACAAAATGTGTTGGAGCCTGATACCACCTCTGACTTGAATGATGATTTTGAAACACACAAACAGCCAATTGTTCCTGATGTTGTTTACATCACTAAGTCTACAAACTAAGGCTAAAAAACTTTATATGAATTCCTCAGATTAGCGTTTTCAAAAATACAGACTGGGCCTTAAAGCTGCACTGAAATCAAGTATTTTGTCTGATCTGAACCAATATTTTTCATCTAGGCTGATTTAACACCTGAGGTTACACAGAATACTTAATGTACATAATATTAGGATTTTGCAACCCTGCTGCGAAATTCGTCTCAACCACATCACAATGTCCTCCCTCCATCCACATGTATTTGGGTCGAGTTTAGATTTTGTTTTTGCCTCGTCTTAGCACTTGTTCTGTAACATTTTTCACTTGTGCATTTTACAGCTAGTAACTGTCTGGCATTTTGAACCTGTAAACTTACAGATCTCTGGGTCACCTGAGTGAGGCGACCGCCCCACCAGGTACTACAGAAAACCTGTCCTTGGCTGTCGGAGTTCGTCTGGCCCTGCCCCGAGGGGCAGGAGGCCGAGGAAGTCCCTCCATTCTGCGATAATCGCTCTCCAGCCGCTCCTTTCTCTGAACTCCTTCGTACATCACGCTGGCAGTAAAGTCTCTCTCATTAAGGAAGGCAATGGTCTCATCCCTCTTGCGGCTCACGTATCCTTTTAGGACAGCATTGTAGGGATTCGAGGCCGCATCTGCATCTGGATCTTCAAGCTGGTGTTTAAATTCCATGCGGGTGATCACGGGCAACAGGAACTGCTTCCCTTCTGTCACCACACCGCCATCCCTGTGTGATAAGCCCAGGGTCTCAGAGAGCAGGCGTGGGGGCAGAGGCACCAAGTCGCAGCCCGTGCGCTTGTCCACATACTGTCCAAACTCTTTCCGCACATGAGCGACATCTTGCAGAGATCGACTCCTCCGCTCCTCCAGGTCTGTAACTATTCTCTCAGGATACGTCTGGCCCAACACCACGCCTAAACAGTGAAGGTAGCAAGGAAATGAGATTTGTTTGTTATGATTTGGAACTGCATACTCGAGGAAATGTTTCAAAACAAAGACGTATTTCTTTGGACTGAGCAAATTATTTTAAGTAAAAAATATTAAGAACTTAACACTCAATCAGAACCTTCTGGTAACTTCCTTACCAGCGCGTCGCAGCATGGATGCAGGACATTTCCAGGGTTTATGAATAAGCTCATCGGGCAGATCTGCAAGTTCTGGACACCATTTCCTAACATAGCTGCCGCAGGGGTCGCAGGTCAGTGCTGCATCGACTGGATGCATGACAAAGTTCCAGTGATCCAGACCAGACATGCCTCCATTCTGCCACATCATTGCATCGATGGCAACATCTGCATCCACTAGGGTGTCCTAAACACATGTAAATGTTTGGATACAGTCAGCAAGAAGTATTTACTATTATGCTGTGTGGTTGCTGCTTTATATTTTTCAAATGTGTTTTGTGCCTTCGTGCATTCATGTCTCACCTGGAACCAGCGATAGCCTTCTTGCCAGGGCAGGTAGAGATATGCTATGAGAAAAGACGCCACCACATGTCTCATGTAGTTGTTCATCCAGCCTGTCAGCCACAGCTGCCTCATTGCTGCATCCACCAGAGGGTAGCCAGTTCTGCCTCTCTGCCAGGCCTTCAGGTGGTGGCGATTACTGCTCCACCGCAGAGCCTGCAAATACCACTGGATGAGTAATGCTTTAAATAAAGGTAGCTTTTCATTGTGTGATTAAGGATTTTAACTGCTGATGAAGAAAGTGAAGTCAACTTCACACATTTCTTTGTTTGCATTTGTGAGCAACACTGATATGTCAGTGTGTTTTCAAGAGGTCTGTAGTTTCTACCTTGTATGGAGGTCTAAGGGACTCCCAGGGGAGGTCAGGAAACAACATCAGCTGCCAGTAAGCCAAATCTCTCCACGCCAGTTTGCGCTGGAACTTTGGGGATCGACAGCGTGCCCCTTTCGCATCCCACAATAACCAGCGTGGGCTGATCTGCCCAAAGTGAAGGTAGGGAGACAGACAGCTGGTATTGGGGGCGTCTGCCCTGCCTGATTCTTTTTCATATCTATACACACCTGGAACATGTGGGAGAAGCATGATTCAAGGTCACACCTTTTGACAGTCCTCAAAACACATTGTGCACATTTCCACTGCAGGAACTCGAGAACTTTTACGGGGGCGAAACAAGTCCCTGACTCAGGGTAGGTACTTCAATGCAGCTCTTAAAAACTGTTGGGTGGGGCTTGGGGTTTTCTCAGTGCTGATTGGGTATAACTGAAGGCAGAAGAAGTCATCGACAAAGCAAGCGCCATTATTTAAACCCAACAGAAGACGAAGAAGGATTATTTAAACTCCAAAGTCAAGTGGGTCCTTCTAGGGACAGACACTGCAATGGGGACACAAAGACTAAGAGGACAGACTACGAGGTTATTCCCTCCTCGGTTTTACCCCAAGTTCCTGCAATGGAAACACACCTAATGTATGTTGACGATGTGCACGTGAAGTGTCTTACCATCATTCAGGAAGGCTTCTAGCCGGGCACAAGCTCCTTCTTCACTGAAATCCCAGGATTTTCGGATGTTTGCTGCCCAGTCGATCTGAATGCCAAAATGAACAATAGAGGATATTGAGGACTTTGTGATGTAATCTTGATTGTATTTTGGGTGTTACAGCTTAGCTCTGCTGTGAATACTGACCGTTGTTCCATCCTTTCTGCGGGGCATGCGTGCCAGGTCTAATGTGTCCAAAGAGACACCCTGAGGCCAGTGGGCAGGTGTTGGGAGAGATACAGGAGGTTCGAGGGGGACCCCTGATGCAGACCCTGGGTTCTGTCTGCAGCAGCTCATGAAGTGGGACACTGAACCTATTCCTAAATCAGGAGACGAAAACACAGGTCATTGTAATATTTTTTCATCTTATCAGTCAGCTTGTAAGCGTTAGTATTTGACTCAAATATTCAAGCAAGCTCAGGGCACAACACTCTTTCGGCTGTGACTAACCTCTGAGTCCCACACCCTCCGTGCTGACAGAGTAAGGGTCTCTGAGACAGTAAGAGTGGAACACCCTGCATTCAACACCATCTTTCTGAAGGGCTGACACCACCACATCATCCCTCTCCTTCAGCCAGGGCTCATAGAGAGCGTTAGTCAGGACTGTTCTAGCCCCTGTCTCCTTTACTAGCTCCTTTAGGGTACGCAGAGAAGCTCCGTTTGCCTTGAGGTAGACAAGATGGCTGCCAATGCGCTCCAGAGATGACGAGAAACAAGACAAGGCTTGATGAAGCCAGTATTTACCTGTTTAAAAAAAGGAAAGAAAAGATGTGTTTGGACAACAACTGTACAAATAAATAGGGTTTTGTGCTGTGAAATAAGTTAAGCTAAGGGTAATGATGCAATGCACTAGGGGTGAACTGATATTAGTTTTTCAGGGCCGATACCGATTATTAGTAGTTAATGAGACCGTTCACCGATATTTTAACTTACATGCATTTACAATAAAAATGAAAATCTTTCTGTCAATATCTGGAATTTGGAATATAACAAACTCCAACACAAATCTTTGTTTAAATGCCTTTATGATAAATAATGGAAAGTTATCCCAAGAAATGTGCAGGGAGCAATTTCACTCGTGCAAAAATGAAAACACTAACATTAGCAAAGCTTTAAGTGTTAAGTAATATTTATGGAAGCTATTACAGCAGAAGAGAAGTAGAAAATACCATTAATCTTTAGTCACTATGAAGTTTGAGTTTACTGACGTTTGTGCCGACGGCTAACAACTGAATAAATGCAGAATTTACAATAAAAGAAGTAGGGGTCGACAGATACTGGTTATTCAGGGTCAATACCGATTATCAGTATATAATGAGACGGATAACCGATATTTGGTACCAATTTGCATTTACAATAAAATGCAAATATTTTTGTGAAAATTTAGAATTTAAACGCCATCAGCAAATGTTTTATCGAAACTTTCAGCATCACGTACAGCAAGTTCCTTGCAACTGTTTTCATAAATGTCAGTGAAATATTGAAGTAAAAAAGGAATGAATAAAAATAGCTCCCCGAGGTTTTACAAAGTAAATGTTCTTCCCATGCTGACACTTTTTTTTTGCAGTTTTTAATTAACTCATTTTATCAGCCATCATTACCATAAAACAAAGATACAGATAATTGGCAAAATGTTAAATATCGGTCCCAATAACCCACCAGGCCGATAATCTGTTGACCCCTGCTTGCACTGTAACTAAGACTGCTTTTTAAAAACTTACACGCTCCCCCCATAGCCACTGTGACTCCAGGTCCCTCCTCCTCTTCAGGGCTCCAGATGAAGACAGGGATGACTGGTGCACCAACCTCCAATGAGCCGATGAGAGCAGGGTTGTCCCCGAGTCGCAAATCCCTCCTGAACCACAGCAGTACCGGTGGTGTTGCTGATGGAGAGACGGGCAAACCTACAACATGCTGACCAGTGCCTTTACGCCGCTGTCGCCTGTTCTTAGAGCGTTTTGGTTTATCTGACTGATTTAAATCTCCCTCGTCTATCATTTGGTCATGTTTTTCGACTGTGTCTTGCTTGGAAAATGAGCCAGATGGTGTAGAGACACACACATTCTTTGTCCCTGGTGTTTCAACATGTGTACTTTTCTGAAGCTCAGTTTCTTTGGTTGTATGTGGTGGGCTCATCTTTACCCAGGGTCCACTCTGTGCTGAGTTGGTGTTTTCTTTCCTGAGGCTGCTGGCCTGAGGTGTAGATACAGAGGTCAGTTGAACAAAGCGTCTTTGATTCAGTCTGTCTCCAGGTTGCTGTGGTCGGGACTCCTGACTGTTGTGATCCTTCATTTCCAGTAGAGAGAGCGCCAATGCAAGTTCCAGTTCATCATCCTCAGTCTACAATTTAATGAGGACAATCCATTATTATCGCTGTTATAATAACTGCTTATGGTGATTAAGTTAGATATGGCACCTGAGAATTTTCTACATGTGGTAATGAATATGATTGCACATGTGACAAATAACTGTGATTGTATTTATCTTTTTTATAATGGACTTAAAAGGTTACTGTTAACAGTGTCATTTGAAATTTCTTAATGCACCACACGCAAAGCTACAAAGGTGTTTTTACTATTCAAGCTGATAAGACCTCCCCAGAGGAAATTTTGCTGCTCACAATAGTTTTTTCTTTGCTTCATCAGAAATAATTAATCCTCTTATTAGGAGATTCTGGTATGTTTCAACTTTTTGCTGAGCATTTTAAACCTAACTTATTGTACAGGTATGTTGTAATAGGTCTGTGAAGGAAAAAAAAAATTGCCACTATTTGGCAGAGGTGGAATATAACAAAGTACATTTACTCAAGTACTGTACTTTAGCATGAATTCAAGATACATGTACTTGAGTGTTTTATTTTTACTTTATACTCTTACCCAATTACATTTCAGAGGGAAACATTGTTCTTTTTAAACTACTACATCATTTATCTGATAGCTGTCGTTACTTTACAAACTATGATTTTTGCATTACAAAACATGGCATATAAAGTGTGATGTTTTGATATGAATTAAACTACCAAACAGCTGATACACGCACAGCTGCAACATTTACTTGGTTTATCAATCAATTTATTCACAGATAAGCAATTGCAAACTCTTTTTTTTTTTAATTTTGAGGTTTTTGTTTTTTCTATTTTGTTTATAATTTAAATGTTTTTTTTTCTCGCTTTTTAAGATTATTTTGGGGTTTTATTTTATTTTATTTTTATCTTTTAATTTTGACAGGGCTGGTCTGTTTTCCCATCTTATTTAAAAATATGGGTGTTTTCTCCTTTTTAAAAAAAATATAATTATGAGGTTTTAGTGTGTGATTTGTGTACGTGTGGGTTTTTTTGTTTTTTGTTTTGTTTTTTATGTATTTATTTTTTCTGCATTGGATACTTCTTATACTTTAAGTACACTTTCCTGATTGTACTTACTTATACCACTATCGATGTGGGACATTTTCTTGTGACTGAGTATTTTTACAGGGAGACATTAGTGCTATTACTATAGTAACGGATCTGACTACTTCTTCTACCACTGTAATTTAGGCAGCTGCTACGGTCTATGGAGCTAACCAGCTAGCACCAACTAGCTTTACCTGTCATCGGTTACCTCACGGGCGGGGAGCAAAGTAGTTACAGTTAAGAGGAGACTGATGGAGATATTTGCAAATTTAGCCTGCTAAGAGTCAGGTGTTACTCTCAGGAAATGGGAAACAAACAAAATGCTAAAATGTCACCGAAAGTGGCACTCAAATGTACCAATATTCCTCTTTTGTTGCTGACGTCGACTTACGCTAACTTAGTTAACTTCAAAGCTAACATTCGTTGTTTGCTAACACGTTAGCCATGGCGATTTCACTCACAATGTTGACAAAATTGGGAGTCTTTTTCCAACAGCAGTGAACAAGAAAGCAGTTAAAATGGGTAAGTAAAACACAACAGACGGACGTTATATACATAAATACTTTTGTTCTGCCTCCTTTTAGTTTTCATTTAAGTTTCAAACACACTTGATAGTATCCGATATACAAATAAAGTGCGGTATAACCTAAACGTTAGCTAATTCTTGAAGTGTATAATTGTATTTTTACGTTTGTTTTCTTTTGTTTAAATCATTTCATTGGCATTTCTGAACGACGTTGTACCACATTTATTGAAATGTGCTGCCACAAACACACTTACCTGTGAGAAATATTCCTTGTAGATGGAGGTGAGGGCGGAGTGCAGGGTGCTGTTGGCCGAGGAAAGTGGCTGGATGAGGGACATGAACTGTGATCGGGTCTCCTGGTGCCCCAAAACGGACACACACATCGCGAAAAACCCCTCTGGATCCTCTCGACCCACCAACACTTCCCTCAATATCTTCCTCACCAAGACTTTCCCATCCTCGGTACCAGCAGCTGCTGAAGGAGGCATCTTCAAGTGTAAGGTGACGATAAATTATAGCTCTTAAATACTGTAAAACTGCTGTGAATAATACTAATAAGTCTAGTGCATGGCTTAAAGTCGAGCTTTCAGTACACAACGCACTCCACGTCCTGAACCCTCAGCAGCTGATGTTACCAAACAGCTGATGCTGAGTTACACAAGCCATGTGTTTGTGTTTTGTAACCTGCAGAGCTAAAAGTTTGCGATAGGTTAATTCCACCAGTAGGGGGTGTACAAGTCTAAGAAATAAGAGCTATGCATGGAGGACGGAGAAACCTATGGGTGTCTGCTGGCTGTTGACTGAGAAACAGTTGGGATTCCCTGTTTACATTTCATTAATACGATATTAAGGTAGAGGGGTATAGATATGATAAATACTGCATGAATTTCTCTTTTTGCCACAAGTCTCTCTCTCTCGCTCTCTGTCTCTCTCTCTCGCTCTCTGTCTGTTTCATCCTCTCCTCTCCAGTGTAATCACTCCTCTGCCAAATAGTACGTCTGAACTAAAATGTGTCATGACAAGGGTCCTCACAAGCTAAATCCAATCAAATAGAAATCTTTGGTTCAATTTGATTTGATGTAAAAATGAGGAGGGGGGGCTGACAAGATTCTTTAATTTTTGTGTAGCCTTCATCTTGACAGGAATGTGGTCCTTTTCAAGTGCTCCCTGTGATGTGAGACTGGAAAACAAAGCCAGGAGACAATGTACCCAGCAGTGAATTTTTAATCATGGTCTGTATTCAAGCTGTAGAGGGGTTGCTAAGTAATTGATTTTTTTAATTAGACCATGCATAAGCTTTTGAATGTACGCAGCAGGGAACAATAATATGTGACACTTGTGGACCAAACTCAAAGATGCTTTGCATTGTTGATAAGGTCCATTTATAACACTGTATGACTGAAATTACTCATTTGGTTCATGCTAAAAATGCTCTTGAGTATTCATTTCAAATGTGACTCAGGCTGATTCATGTACAAGGGCATACAGTCTCAATTATTCAGGCTTTTATATGAGAAGAAGTTAGAGTATATGGAGGGGAGATGTGTTGAGAGCTGTGGTATGTGGCGAGAGCAAGACAGAAAGAGAGGGAGAGAGAGAAAGAGATTGAGAGAGAGAGAGAATCAATAGTGTTTAGACAGAGAAGTGGAGTCTAAGTGTGTGATCAATAGAGAGCAGAGAGGAGAGATTAGCTGCTTTTCTCTCTCAAACTAACACTGACAAATTGGTGAATTGGTGTATCGGCCCTTGGGCTAAACGGATTGACCTGCTGTTTCCATGTTCTGCCGTGTACTGTCAATAAAGATCTGTGTTCATTGTGGCTCTCAATGAAGAGGGTGAATGAAGCACCGGAAAAGAGAAAAAGGGAAAGGAAGGAAGGGAGATGGAGAAGTCTAAAGAGGGCAAGCGCAGCTCAGATGCTCAGGTAGCCTCGATCCTTGCAAAATGTCCACACCTTTGTCTCATTAACACATACGTGCACTCACATGTGCATCCTCGTGCACACTGTTATAAAACCATAATAACGTCTCCAGGAAAATTAATGAAAAGACAGATTAAAAACTAAGTGAGGAGAAACGGGCCACTGGTGTAGCTATTTGCAACTCATAAATCATTCTGACACACCCACGCGCATGTAGACACTTGCATAGACACACACACACATACACACACACACACGTACTGTAATTAACCACAGGCTATTTACTCTCTCCTGCTGTAAATTAGACATGCAGACACAGTTATTACATTAGGGGGATCTGCCATGCAGAATACTAACAGGAGGAGGAGGGGACAGTGGTGCACACAACAAACCCGCTCCTACAAACATAAACACACACACACATACACGCACACAAGAAAGAGGGTATGGAAGAATCATAGACTGACGGGAGTGAAAATGAAGCTGCAGCACAGAGAATAGGGGCCCCCAGCTCTTTGTTCCCTGCTGCATTTCATTATCTGAAACGCCAGCCAACACACACGACACACACACACACACAACGCACCTCCCCCTTCCCTAAAGCTGTCTGCCTCCACTCCATGCACACAGCACAAAAAGAGAGGAAAATAGAGATACTGCGTCAGTGCCATTCACTGGCATCTGGACTCGGTCATGACAAGCGTGTCTGCATGGTCATCTTGAGCAGATCAGCCCGTCCAGAAGCTGCTCGGAGTTGAACACTTCCCTTCGACCTGTGTTAGCAGAAAGCTCTTTCCCATATATTCTATTTTAAGCAAAACAATAGGAGATAAGGACTTGATTAAAGCAAGTATTGATACCCTGTCTTAGGTAGCTTGTCTCCATTTAGTTCATTTGAAGTTTTTTTTTTTTTCCCCGGCAGTCCACCTCCCTCTGTTTATGTGTGCGTGTGTCCTCTGGTTCCCCCTACCTCCCTCACCCCTCTCTGTCCCTCTGTTTTCCCACGGTGATCGATAGCTCATTACAATCATTGACTGCAGCTCATCAGCACCTGTTAAGGTCTGGAGAGACGGCGAGAAGGTGCATGAGTGTCTGAGTGTGTGTGTTGTGTGATGCAACCCTATTGATAAATAGAAAAGATTGATCTGGAAGCAGTCAGAGGTGAAGTTTGACATTTCAACGGTTATTTTCTGATTCACATTCATTGCCGCGGGTGTCTAGTTTGTCGCCGCTTTATGGTCCTTGGTCTTGGAGAACATCTTATTATGCAACTCACGTGGGTACCATGGTTTGTTGCTATGGTGATTGCCAAGGGAGCCAGAGTATTATAGGTGTTTATCCTAGACGGGAGCAAGGCTACTCACCGTCTATCCGGACACGCTTCAATTTACCACACAGTTTGGACCACACATTAGGATCAACACAGTCACGGAGGGACAAAGAGAAAACACAGCGTAAAACACAGTGTAGTGGTGGATGTGATTTAGTGGATAGATTATTCAGTATTCATATTCCTGGAAGAAAGACCTTGTTCAAACACTCAGTTGTTGGTTTAATGCGTCACTGCAGGGTTTGTTTTTGGAGAGGACAGGCTGTGAGCAGAACGAAGCAAACACAGAGAAGAACAGAGAGACTCTGAGAGACTATTAGAAACTACAAACCATGGTTAAAGGCAAGGAGAAATGTGTAAAAAAAAAAACAAAACAAAAAAAAAAAAACTCAAAATAAAAGAGACAATAGTGGGGCCCTGAGAAGTCCCCTAAGGATTCATTCACAGGATGTGGTCTAAGAAATGAGGAAAATTGGCGTAAGAGTGTGAAGTTTTAAGGAAAGGGGATATAAATAGAGTGAATACAATGGAGGGCTGAAAAGAGAACAAGTCTCTCAGCCCATGCATAAATTACACACATCATTTACATATTCATTATGTTTTGTGTACTAATGAGAGTATTTGCTTAATAGCTCCACCACCACTGGCAGCTTTTGTCTGACACAAGAGATTTTAAAGAGCAGGGGGAAAAAACAAAAACAAAGGTGCAAGGGTCATCTTAGTAGAATGGGTGAGGTCAATGGTATGCAATCGATTTTAGTAATATACGGGACCAATCGTATTGCTGTATAGTACGTGTGTTAACGAGCACAACCTGCACAAGGCGCTTAGAGATGTGAAGCGAAGCACACGTGATGGGGGGTTGGTAAAAGTTAATTAAAACAACACAAGCTTTATCCAAACTCGGGGCTCTCTTCGTCTTTCTCCTCTTGTCTCGGTGGAATAAGTAACTGCTGCAGTAATTACCTACAGGTTAGTCACTCAGAGCATTCCTTCAGGTGCCAAAAAAAGTCTCCCAAAGACAGCAAAGACAGATGATTTGCGGCGCGCATTTAAGAAATAAAAAGTTGTACACGTGCTAATTAACTGATGTTGTGTAAATATACAAACACAGCATTTTTACACACAGAGAGGGTAAATGATTCAGAAAGTGGATGAATGAGATGAGGGGAAGAGAGAGGGATGGAAATGTAGAGACAGGGGGAAGGGCAACGGAGGGATGAGCTACAAATGAGAGCGATGGCGGTGGCAGGTTGGCACAGTGCCATCCAGTCAGGACTTGAGCGGGGGCGGGCATGGGCATGGGCGAAGGGGCGAGGAGAATAAGAATGGAAGAGGAAGAGAAACAGACTTCCATACTGCTAGCATGGTGCCACCTTGGCACAGGCACAATGGGGCGAAACGAACCACGGAGCGGGCAGAGAAGAAGAAGATGTAGAAAATACCAGAGGACAGCAGAGCATAGAAGTGAGCAAGATGCCAGCAGACATGGGATGACTCAGATGTAGATGGATGAAGAGAAGCATAGAAGGATGTTGTGGAGAGAAATGGACGAAAATATGAAATTGTAATGTGTAACTCGATGATGACCATTGATCATACGGAGAAAAATGTCTGCGGAAAATTCTGCATTTCATTCATTTTTCGACACTTCTCTCTTTCGATGCCAGCCACCGCGTGCCAGCCAGCGGGCACCATGCCAGCCTGCAGTCGGGGCATACCCGAAGCGATCAAAGAGGTCGGCAGAGGACTGTCTTAGTCAAAGACAAGGGGACTCACCTCTGAGGATTTGCTGCTAATCGCCGTTTGTTTGCTTGGACAAAGCCAAGAAGAGGTGCCCAGGCAACGGTTGCCAGCGATTCTGTGATGGCATCTTTTCAGGGGGCGGCGAGGGCACGGGGAGAAAGATGGCACGCCGCCAAGCCAACATAACACACACGTTTGCAAACAGAAACCTCCATACGGTGAGCAGAACATTTCGGATGCCTTAAATGTTTTGGCGATGGCATCCCCTCAAGGGAGAGACCAGAAACAGAGATGGCACCATGCCAAACGCAAACGGGGAGGCATTCACGGGTGCCACCAGAAGCCATTCAAAAGCGTAGTAAATGCGGACACAAAATAGTAGCAGAAGGTCTGAACCAGAGCCAAATGCAACTGTGGTGGGAGTATGGGACAAAAACCAGTTCCTCGATGCCAACCCTGCACAGTGCCAACTGCTGCACTGGAAAGAAGCTGCTGCCCATAACGAGGAACTACAAGGGATTGTACCATTCCACGATGAAGAGGAAGAGAGTGTGGAAGAGGAGGAATAATGAGCAAAATGAATAAAGGATATAGGAGAAGAAAAATGGGGAATTTTGTGCTTAACGAAGAACAGTGGGAGTGGGTGGACAAGGATGATGAAGAGCCTCTTTCCTGCACATGCACACCTGGGACATTCTTAAAGGGATATCCCCTCAGACTGCTGTGTGTGTTAAAGGGAGGGATGTGTTGGCATCATCTCCAGGGTGTCAAGCTGTGTTTCTCTATTGCCAGTCAGGGAGGGTGCTGCAGTCGTCAGGGGCGGGCAACTGTCTGGGCATCTCATCTGCAGCTAATTAACAGCCACACACTAATTCTAACAGCCGATCATAATTAGCGATTTAATCGCTCGTCAACGCTTTACTCCCCCCTTAAATTGTGCCTCCTATTTGGACACGTGCGGATAAGCTAAGGAACGCCGGATCTCTCCCTCCCCTCCTCCTCGTCCTTCTTTCCTTCATCCTTGGCTCCAGACTCCAGTGGGATCTTAATTAAGCTTGGGCTTCATTATGCAAATGGAGTACAATAAACGACAGCAGAGGTGGAGCTGGATCCAGACTGAAACGGAACGGTGGGAGGGGAGCACTGGAAATGGAAAATGAAGAGATGTGGAAGGTTACCAAAATGGTCTATATGATGTTTCCACGTTACAATAATTGTACATTGTTTTAATATGTGTGTCTTCGGTGTATCACTCCTACCTGTGGTGTGGGAATCAGCATTTTTGCTCTGATGCTCCAGCACTGTTTCCACTGGAAAAACTTTACTGAAATAACACTGGATACGCAGAATGTCATCTCTCACAAAGCAAATTCATAAGGGAACGGTGACAATGAACCCTTTAATATCACCAGTTGGCCGTTGTCGTGGATACGAAGAAAGATGGTGGAGATAGGAAGAGAGAAAGGAGGCAGACAGAAACACTGACAGTGGCAGCAGCATGGCAGCTAATGTCATCTCAGTTTAATCATCGCATGGGATCATGGGGTTCATGAAAATTCATTTGCATATCATTAAATGGAGAGAGGTTATTTGGTGCAGGCAGCCAAAATGGGATTGGATGAAGGAAGAAAAAAAAAGGCAAATGGAGGGGCTCGTTATTAAACAGCAATGTTTTATAGTCCGCCAGCCGATTCATTTAATTTGGGCGTAATTAAAATGTGTCAGACTCAATCAATCATTCCAACAGGGATGCTATCAATGTTTCAGTCTGAAAAAAGACTAATCAGTGGATATGCGGTCGGACATTTTCCAATAACAGTTTAAGTGCTTTAGTCTACTGTGAGCTTGACCCATCGGCTCTTTTTTCTAATTTATCTAAAGGAGTGTATCAAAACAACCACTTTGACTTCTCTGTATTGTGTCAAGACATGTCTGTCTCTGACAGGTGGTGATGCCAGCCCGTGTTAGTCAATACAAGGATAGCTCACACTGTCTTTTTGACCTTAGCAGTAAGCTGTCAGTGGTGTGTATGTACGTGCGCACATATGTGCATTTCTCATTTGCATAAGTGATGTAATTAGACCGCCCTTTCACATGCAGATCAGTTTGACAACATGGCAATCACTCCAACACACACATACAGCCATACACACATACACACACAAACACACGCGACAGCACACGCCTACTGCCGTGACCACCCCCATATCATGGGGAGTCTGTTGTCTGTGAGCAGAGAGTGTAAAGATTAACATAATCCAGCTAATAAGTGTGAGTAATATTCACACAGTGACGCGTGGCGTAGACACTGTCCTGCTGATGCGTATTTGTATCTCATTATAGATGTAAAGTACTGAAGGGGGGCCAACGGGGGCGAGATGGGGGGATGGTGAGGGGTCACAAACAAAAGTGTGGGTCTGAAGATAGAGACACGCAAGAATACAATAAACAGCAGTATTTTATATAAAGCTATTTCTACAATGCTCTAGAGGTCTAGAGAGTGCAGAAATAATATAAAGAAAGATTACATGGGGTAACTCATAACTGGGATGCTGGAGGTTGGAATAGAAAGTTTTTCTAATGTTTCTACAAAATCAGAAAGACAATTTCACTCATTTTCCTCTCATTTACAGACTAAGAAGGCACAGAGAGTCCGTTTTTGCAGCAGAATGTAGGAATTATAAATAGAGTGTATTTGCGCTTGCAGGCTAGCTCTGCCACATGATTGATTAGGATGGTGTGACGACCATTAAAAAGTCATTTAAAAGATGGATAGGGACCACATTTCCAAATAAAAACACTTTATACCTGATGAAGTGCTGAACAAACTCTCCTTCAAAGACATTTACTGATTACTCTCGGTGTGTGTGAGTGAGTGTAATGTGGGAAGCACCCATGTACTGTGTGTAGCTCTGCATCAACTCTAGAAGATCCCAAAGCAATCTTCAGGACACAGTCGGGCAGTGGGTGGTGATGCTCATGTTTTTAAAAGTAGATGTAGATCTCAATTTTTTTTAGATTAAAAGACGCAGTTTGATGTTCATGTGGACATAGATGTATTCTATCTGTGTACCCACAGTGTCACAAACAAGTCTACACAACACACACACACACACTGATTGAAATGTATCTGATAGCACAGCGTCACTTCAGCCTTATCCAAAGAAGCAGAGCTGTGTCTAAATGTGTGAATGTATTTCAGCTCTGTCTCTTTAACTCGGGGCTCCACCACAGCAGCAGCATGCTTTGGGAAAAAAAAACTACAGTGCAAGAATGTGTTAAGCGTCTCAAGCATAAACTTGTATCTGCTCCTTGTTCTCTTGCAGCAAGCTATTCTTTTAACCATTACATTGCAACATCCGACTAAAGATTCAATGGAATGGGTAAAACCCAAGCCCCAACTCTACCCTACTACCCCCAGCGACACATATACACCAGCAGGCAATAATTTCACGCCATCCCTCAAAGCCCCCCCTCCACCTCCTCTGCACACACACTCGTACCCCTTTTTGCCGCAACCCCACCAGCTGCACAGTACTCATTTGATTAAGAGGGGGAGGACAGGGAGAAGGAGAAATGGTGGGGGATCACTTTATCAGGATGACTTTCTAAGATGGCTATCATCAGCTACGAAGCCATCTCAAGCCCTCTTCTGTGTTTACTTTGCTATTGTTCTCCCCATGTATGTGTTTGTCTGTTCCCTGCAACCCCAATCAGAACTGTTTCACGCAAATGTTTCCTCTGTTGTTGCAATGTAATGGTTAAAAGAATAGCTTGCTGCAAGAGAACAAGGAGCAGATACAAGTTTATGCTTGAGACGCTTAACACATTCTTGCACTGTAGTTTTTTTTCTCTCTGGCAAGTTGTCTCATCAACCACTAGAAAGTTTTACACAAAAAAGAACAAAATAATAAAATCTACTCTATCAAGCTACGCTGTGGTCTTTGAAATGTTGCATATGAAAATCTGCGTGTCCTAAATGTGCTGTAGTGTGCAATTTTACTCCCCTCTCTCCCAGAGTCGTAAAACACATTATCATCAGCAGCAGCAGCAGAAGCAGCAGTGTAATTCATCCGAGGTCGTTAATATTCATCATATCATTTAGTCACAAAGGAAACTCATCTGGCTGAATGTCACAGATGTAATTAATGAAGTGACCCCAGAGGTCATGGCTCCATTCACCAAACGCCTTCCACACACTGCTGTGTTGCACACACACACACACACACACACCTACACACACACACACACACACACACACACACACACACACAGGGTTGCACATCAAAAGCTTTCCAGCCAGACACACACACACACACCACCAATGGCGCTGAACATACAACCTGGAATATGAAACGCATATAGCAGGCTCGCATACCACAACATTCACAAAATGGCTTCTCTCTGTTAGACCAAAGGGATGAGACCAGAGCATGCACCAAAGCAGACTTTATTTAGCTCAGTGGAGTATGGGAAGGGAAAGGAAGAGAAACACACACCAGTAGGGGAGATCTTGGGGAGGGAGAGTATAGAGACACACTAAACCACTGGAGCAGGACATAAGGACAGGTGCACATCACAGGTATCTTTTTGGTCATCACTATGGCAACAACATATCCAGAAAAAATGAAAAGAATAGTTTTACCTAGAGTAAGGATAACAGAGTCCCTTCACCATAGAGGACCCCAATATGTACATCTTACTGTCACTAAGTTCAAGAGAATACGACAGAAATGAAATTGTAAAATAATCAGTATACAAAAAAACTGCCTTTGTGGTATTTGGAATGCACATTTCTGTACAGAAGAAAGCTCATTGGTATTGTCGTAAACATTGGTTAGTTTAAGAACAAAAAAAATGACAGAGTTAGTCAGTCCACATCCTTTGGAAAGTTGACTGTGTGTCAGTCTGAGTTCAGCAAAGCTGTTTTAGCTGGACAAATGGACTAGAGACATTGCAACACAGAAAGACTGACACCATACCGCTGGAAGGTTTGGGGCTGAACTCCTTCAAATAGCTATGCAGTATCTCCATAAGTATTGAGAAGGTAATGCCCCAAGCAGGTTTCCCTAAAACTGGAAGCTTGAAAAAATATTTCTGGTATTACGAAAGCCATTTTTTTTATCTTCTGAGTATAGGGGTAATTAATAGGATACTGAAAAACAAACCTGATGGAATTGAGCCCCACATATCCATTTGTTTTCAACAGAATCAACAGAGGAGCAGTTTATCAAACAGCATCACAGGTATCATTACAGTTTGTAGTCATTAAAGCCTAGTGGTAAAGCGATCAGAGCATGCATCTTTCTACAGTATCGTTAGAAACTACAGTACATTAGCAGCAAACTGGACATCCTTAAGGGCTGAAGTTCAACACTATGGTAGAAAAGAAAGAAAAATAAACTGCAACATTTCTCAAGAGAAGTAAAACTCTTTAACCGCTATATTACAGACTGCCATGGCTCTAGTTTGGGGTTTTGGTTACAGTCTCCAGTGTGCTTATGAGAGGCAGAAAACAGTAGCTTAGATATAGGGACTCCTTCCTTCTTTAAAAACAGCAATACATCGTCAAGTAAACAGTAGCGCTTTTTTTTTGTAGGTCATATGGTTAAAGTATTATCACGTCTTTGGATTTTTGTCTTAAAGCATTAATTATTGTTTAGCTATTATTGTTATATTATTATTACAGTTAGAATAAGGACTGGTTGCAAATGAACACAGGAAGAAAGGTAGAGAGCAAAAGAGGAAAGTAGGTAGGGAGGGAGAAAGTGGGAAAATAAATTAAGTGTACAAAAATAACATCAATAACATCCGAAGTTTTTCTCAGCTTTGCGCAGTAGCTCCCCATCTGTAAGTGGAAAGGGAGCTATGTCTCAATCATCCAATGAAGTCTTGAGTCAACCATACAAAAGCTAAATACTGTACATTTACCCCTCACACTATTAAACACTTTAGTTTCAATAAGGTTTTTTGTAACAATCTATTACTCAGAGGTGAAAAGCTCAGATCTTTGAAATACAGATGTTTTTCGTAGATATTTTTTAATACTTAAGTCCAAGGTTAAACCATGCCTCTTCTGTTTTAAAAACAGAAAAGTACAGTATTAAGATCACATTTGAAGCAGAGCCATGTTGAGCTGTTGACCTGAGCATAGAAAGCTTTACATTAATCACATAACATTGGTCAGCCATTGGTATATTCAAATAGAACGGAAAGGCAGTAAGTCACCTTGCCGGAACATATCAAAGCTGTCATAATCTTTTCATAATCATGACACTATATCGAAGCAAGACAGTTTATCTCAATCCATAAGATTTATATTAAGAAACTATTACTAAACACACACAATGTAAATTTGAGTTTGGTTAAAGTTTTCATATACAGTATAATGGTTGAGTGCTATAAAAAATAGTTTGCCCCGTTCGGGACAAACTGGCCTTTACGTTCTGTGCTATTTGGGCTGTTATCCACTAAAGGAACAAAGAAGGTGTACATGTACAACAGAAGACTCATCATTGGCTTGTGGAGGGTGAAGCTGCATTCTGGCGCCGTATCAGTCTATTGGTACTCGGCTTGCTTTCACCAGCTGCAGATCTCACCCCTTCACCATACAGACGTCAGCTCTGCAGTTTGTTATTGAAAACAAACGTGTTGAAACTAAATCCACAGACATGTAAAATTTTGGTTACGAGCTTTGGAATCTGAGTCAGTCTTTACAAAAGCTCTATGCGAATACCTCCGTCTATTTCAAGGATATTTTTCCATTTTTTTGTTTTTGTTTTTTTTTTTCCATCATCTTCTTCATCCACTGTTAACTGCTTTGTTTTTCTTCAAGTTTATCTTTTGGAGCTCTCTATTTACACTAGAATCTCTTTGACAATTTCTTTTCCAGCCTCTTACAGACTGGCACTACATGCTACACAGCTAGTCATCTAGCACTGTCTGGTGGAGGGCCCACTGTGAGTCTGTCATGCAGACTGAGAGGTAGACTGCAGGTCTAGCTGGGCAGTGAGGTCACATACTTGGAGAATGCTCTTTGGCCTCTGTGGCATCTGGTTGGTTTTTTTTATCAAGGTGGTGTTTGGTTGTAGTAAGGTGTCTGACGGAATAGGAAGAGGAGCTCTTTTCAACAACAAAGGACAGACCAGGGAAGAGTTTAAGCACAATATGAAAAGAGGAAAGCTGCGGTAGAGACTTGGTTTGGGCTCTCTTCTACTTTCAGTTGAGAGTTTCTCTTTGGGCCACTGTGGCTCGGCATCTTTGGGGTGTTTCGGTTACAGGTTTGGCAGCAAGGTGGACAGGGTGTAGAGACTGACAGCAGGTGCAGGAGGGGGAATGAAGTAGAAAGAAGCAAAAGGACCGTAGTCTGCCTTTCTAAGCTCTGTCTCTCTCCCCTGCCCCTGCAGACAGCTCAGCCTGCTCCCTCTCTGCAGAGTCAGAGCTCAGGCTCCTGGCCCTCTTCTCCTTTGCTCTGGCATTCTGGAACCACACCTGCAAAAAAATATTTGTATGAATGAGTTAGCTTTTACCTTTAAATATTTGTCCTGAAAGTTGTTTTTCATCTTTAAAAAATGCAGAACAAACATCATTTTCTCATTTATTAATATTTGAAACATTTACCTGCACCACTCTGTGAGGCAGTCCCAACTCTTGGCCCAGTGTCTCACACTCATGTCGGTTGGGGGTACGGTGGCTCCTGTAGAAGTCTCGGAGCTGGAGTATCTGGAAGTGGCTCATCTGTGTCCTTTGGCGCTGCTGCTGATGTTGCTGTTGCAGACTTTGGGTCTCACCCCAGTCTGAGCTTGGACCCCCAGATCCTTCTGGACTAAGGGATACCTGGTCAGCCATACTGGAACCCTCCTCACATGGGTACTCCTCATCTTCTTCCTCATAGTCATCATCCTCCTCTGGGTTGTTTAGATCAGTGGTTGAAGACAAAGAGGTGACAGGTGGCTTCAAAGCTGACTCTTTGTTAGTGATGACAAAGCCATGGTTTGGGATGAGGTTGGAGGAAATAGATGGACCTGGTCTGTCCATGACAGATGACATGGCCATCCCAATCTGCCCACTGGATCCATTACTCATCGACAAGTTGTAGCCTGCTCTTTCAGCCTCTGCCCAATGGCGTGACCTCATATGGGCATCCAGAGCGCTCTTCACCTTGAAGAGAGCCCTGCAGAATGGGCAGCGCAGATGGTTCAAACCCATGCTGAAACTGGATCCTGGCCCCATTGACCGGAACTGTCCTTTTCTCTCTCTGGCTCGTGTATTCTGAAACCAGACCTGTGAAGGAAAGACCAGCATGTTTTAAAATTCAGGATATATAAAAGCAAGAAGTCATCTTCTATACTTTGCTTCCATTCATTCTCTCTAAAAAAAAAAAAAAAATTCACAATATTCAAACACAACAAACATTCATAAAATACCTGAACCACACGTCTTGTGAGGCCTACATCCCGTGCAATGCCTTCAAGGACTCCTCTGGTGGGGTTGGAGTCCATGCTATAGCGCTGATACAACACTTCAAGCTGTTCTGGGGTGATGGTGGTTCTCTGGCGCTTATCCCTTCGGTGCTCCTCCTCAATCTCTCTACTGCCCCTTTGGCCTTCAAAACTGGTCTCTGACATAAGCTTTGAACTCTGCTTCATGGGTGTCAGTGAACCTTGAGAGAGGCTGGTGAGGGCATTACTCGAGTGATCAAGTGTGTTTTTAATTTGTATGCTGTTTAAGTGTGAAATCATGGGATGTGTAGGATTAGGGTGCATCTGAGACATAGCGCCTGAAAGCATTTGACTGGCCATTAGGGTGTGGTTGGGATGGAGCATCATATAAGGCATGGTTCGGTCTGTAAAGCCAGAGTGGAGAAATTGGACCTGGGATTGAGCTGCCAGAAGGTGTCTGGTCTGATGCTCCTGCCACAGCTGAAATGAGGGCAAGGACATTGGGCACAGACTGCACTGGAATTGAGCCTGGGTTTGGGGTTGGAGCTGTTTTTTTGGCTGTGTTTCAGTGGATAAGCCAGAGGGGGCATCAGGCAGGCGAGTGTGGCTTGTTTCAGACTCTGGAGCAGCAGGGAGACTGGGCAATGTATCAGCAGCCTTTTCAACAGCTTGATCAGAAGGAGAGCTGTGTGTTTGCCCCTGGCTGGAACGAGATGTGGATACAATGTTGGATACTGTTTTTTGTGAAGAGGAGGAAGAGTGAGGCTGGGGTCTTTCTGGAGTATGTTCGGGTTGCAGAATGGGCTCAGGTTGTGGAGAGGAACCTGTTTTCATCGCCTGAACAATTTCCTTACATTTGTTGTCTTCATCTGAAATTCCATTTTGAGTTTGAGCAAGACCTGAGCTCTTGTTAGCCCGAGGAGAGACTGTTTTATCTTCTTGTTTCCCAGCAACAGTTGTTGGTTCACCTTTGGCTGATAGATGCTCACTTTCTGTGCAGTGAGAGGAAGAATCTGGGACAGGTGAGTCAGGGGTGGTATAATACTCATAAGTCAGATCCATGGAGTTTTCATTCTGAGATTCACCTTGTCCTTCATCCCCACAGCTGTTTTCTTCATTATAATCATCATCATCATCATCATCACCCTTGTTACAACCATTTCTCTGTCTGTGAATGTTGTCAAGCTGGCTCTTCCCCTCTAACCCATCATCTGTCCCCCGGTCTTGATTTTTGCGGGCTCTCTGCCTAGCATTTTGGAACCACACAACAATAACTCTGTTAGGGAGAGACAACAGAGCAGACAACTTGTCATATTCTTCCTCTCTGGGGTAAGGAGTCGCCTCAAACACCCCCTGCAGGGTCTCCAGCTGTTGCTCCGTGAAGCGAGTTCTGGAAGAGCGTCTTCCCCTATGGGGCTCTCCTCTCTGGAGCTCGGTTGTCTGGGGTTGTGAAGAGATGTTAGGTGGAAGGCCTGGGGAGAGTGAGCATGGAGAAAGTGTCAGAGGCTGGTTTTGTGCTACTTCCTCTCTTGACTCCTCAAGGGCTATGGTTGGGGGGTTATTGAAATTGTAAGGGGAATCCTTGTCCCGCTGACGCTCTTTAAATAGGGTGTTGCGAAACCAGTGTTTGATGACTTTATGAGGCAGACCAGAGAGGGAAGACATCTTGTTTATCTCTTCATCACTTGGGAGGGTATTAATATCAAAGTGTTTCCTCAGAACAGTCAGCTGCTCCTCAGAGATCCGGGTTCGGGTTCTTTTACTCTGTTGTTCAAGAATTGTTGGGCTGACTTGGGGTTGCTGTGCTGTTTGGATGGGGCTGGGTTGGGATGTTTGACCCAGCAGCACAGGATTGAGTGTTGGAGGCTGACCTTGCAAAGCTGGGCTGAGCTGGGGTTGCTGGACTAGCAAGGCTGGGCTGAGCTGTGGCTGTTGCCCTAGCAGTGCTGGGTTGAGTTGAGATTGGTAGAGTTTGGCCAACTCAGGGTTCACACTTGGGTCTAACCAAGGTTGGGGCTGGAGTCCTACAGACTGCATCACAACTGGAGGGAGGAGAGGCAGGTCCATGGGGAAAGGAATGGGAGGTAGGGGAAGCTTAGGTAAAGGCAGTGGGGCTATAGGAAGCTGGGGCAAGGAAAGAGGAAGCATAGGTATTTTAGGTAAGTTAAGAGGTATGGAGTTAGCTGGGGATGTGGTGTGAGAAGTAGCTGTAGCAGATGAGCTTGGGATGGGTGCCTCTTGATGTGGAATTTCTTGAGGTTGTGAAGGAAATAAAGGAGAAGAAGGTGCAGGGGCGGTTGCTGTTATGTCTGTAGCTGGAGTACATGTTTTGGCAATGGGATCTGATGATGAGGGTACAGGTGAGGGTTCAGAGGTTTTAACTTGAGGCATAACTGGTTCCGGTGCTGGTTCTGGTTCTGAGGATGGGACTGGGGCTGCAGCAGAAGCAGTTGAATTCTCCCCAGATTTAGGCTGTGTGAGAGGGTACATCTGGTCATACTGCAGCCTGTATTCTCTGGAAAACCTCTCCAGTGCAGGAGTGGGAAACAGCATCCTATGAATGTACTCACGGTGGCTTTTTAAAATCAAGGCATCTGAAAAAAACTTGCCACAGTCCCTGCATTTTTCTCCTCTTCCACAACATCCTTTCTTATAGTTTTTTGATTCCTCATCTGTCTGTTGTTTTTCTTGTGGCAAGCTTTCTACATCTCCATTGGTCTCTACTTCTTTGTTATCCTCATTACAGCCTTCTGTCTTTCCATCCTGTAGTCTGCTAAACTCAACTCTTTCTTCCTCTGAGCATGCCTCCATCTTGCTGATATCAGAGCATTCTTGTTTATCTGGTATTATATGAGTTGATACCTGCTGCTGATGTCTGTGTCTACTTTGTATATACTGCAGTGCCAGCTCATAGCCATAACTCTGTAGCAAGGCTCGAAGAGGTTCACCATTCACAGCAGCATAGGGCACTCTGGGAGGAGGACACTGCAATCCAAGAAGGTTAAATGAGGAGGAATCTGTTTCCTCTTTCTGACGCTCAGTTTTAACAGCAGGAACAGGCATTTCTTCTTTTACTTCCTCAAAACTAGAATTGCTGTACTCTCTTTTCTGACTGGTTGATGGAGGATCCTCTGCTTCAACCTTGGCTTCACTCTCAACATGATCCTTTGGTTGACAAACTGCTGAGTTTGATCTTTTTCTCTGGGTTTGTTTCTCGTCTATTTGAGGTTGGGACTCCTTTTTATCTTCAACCTTAACCTGTTCTTTTGGGATGGAATTGACAGAGGCTAACTGATTAAGTTCAAGGCTCTTAACAGCTAACTCTGGGTTAAGATTCATGTCTCCTGACAAGTAAAAGGGCAAAAGAAGTTGCTGCTGCAGAGAGAGCAAGCTGTCTGGTGCAAGAGGGAAGTGTTGTTTAAGGAGATTCTCTGTCCCTAGGGGAAGGTGCTGCATCAATTGGGACTGGAGCAGAGCTGTGTGTTGTTGTAACTGAGCTTGGGCCTGAGCCTGAGCCTGAGCTAACTGCTGCTGTTGTATTAGCATTAGCTGGTTTCTTGATGCTATTAGCTCTGCCACCCTCTTTTTAGCCTGCTGGTTGTCAGTTGGGTTTGAGATGGTTGGCTGGGCCTCAGCTGCTAAGCCTGCACCTAATAGTAAAGAGGTTGAAGAGCTTACTACATCTGGCCTCTTGGTGAAAGGCAAACTCTTGGATGTTTCCTCTCTGGTGGTAGCAGCCTGAGTAGCAGTGGTGGGAGCTGAAACTGGGGCTGCAACACTTGATGTTGGGGTCTGTGGTGCTGAGTTCTGGGCAGCACGAGCTCTAGTCTGATGAAGGACTGAGCGAAGATGTATGTCCAGTGTGGAACTCTGGCTGTAGCCCACTCCACACAATCGGCAGCGGTAGGGCCTAGGGTCTGGGCCACGCGGAGCCTCAGGGGCAGCAACACCTGTGCCAGAGTCCTGCAGGGCTCGCCTGGCCCGGTGGAGATGGGACACAGAGTTATAGTGGACCAGAAGAATTGTTTTCTGGGTAAAAGATTCAGAACATATTGTGCATTTATAGGGCCTGGTTGGATCCAAATAGCGGTCCATTGTTGGGTTAGAGCTCTTTTTGACATGAGAGCTTGAAGAAGGTTCTGATATTATCTCCTCATGTGGCCCTTTCTCTGGCTCAGTTAAATCCTCCTCACCTCCATCAGCTTCACCGATCATGTCCTTCTCTTTAAATGTAACTTCTTTTTCCTCCTCCTTTCCCTCCATGCCAAGTGCTTCTTCCTCTATCTCTTCATCCTCTCCTGCCTCTTGACCCACTTGAGGTGATAAACTAAAGTCTTGTTGGACTGAACTCTTATTGTTCTCCACATGTTGAGCAGTGTGAGGTGGTAAGAGTGTATTCTGCCCCTGCATGTTGTCAAGCTGTGAGTGTGTGTTCTGCATGTGTCTCTGCAAGGCCTCCTGACTGCGGCATTGTCTCGAACAGAGGGGACACTCTGTCGCCGCCCTCATGGCATGGTACTGCCAGTGCAGCTGGAGTTTCTCCTGAGTGGGGAACGCCAGGCTGCACCTGCTGCAACGGAACCGGTAACCATGGCGATCAGAAAGGGGAGGGAGGTCGCCAGGCGGGGAGGTGGGAGGCGAGGAGGGGGGTGTCTGAGTTGGGGACTGGGGAGCCAGTCTGCCATTGGAAGGGTGAGTGGTGCTGTCTTCTAGGGGTGGGGTGAGTAGAGCTGTGACATCTTTGGGTGCGGCTACATCTCCCTCAGTGTTCTCCACTGACATGCCTGCAAAATGCATACAAATAGATAATAGTTATAGTTTATTCTTAATATAAAACATCAGGCCAAGAAGATGTGATTAGAAGGAAGTACCATGACATGGTATGGCATTAGTGATTCTCTAATTATTATCTAAATTATGGTCAGTTATACAATGCAATTTATACCAACCTTTGTTTTTCTCGGAATCAACTGAGGCACTCGTATCAGCAGTCTGGGAACAGTTTGCATTGTTATTCTTGGTGGTTTTATTTTTCTGAGTTTCATCTGTCCATGTTTCCATCTGCAGTTGAAGCTGCGGTTGTTCCATGGGTAGTGTGACCTGAGAGAGAAAAAAAAATTGACAGTCCGTCAATATTGTTTTCTTTTTGGTTTTTATTGCTAGTTACACATAGTGTTGTTTTGCCAATTCAGACTGAAGGAAATATGGGATATTACCATATTTCCTTAATCCAACATTATGAATAAAACATTTAATTGTACAGCATAATAGCAAGCAAATATCAAGATGTATAAACATGAGTGCCTGCACACCCTGTCCTAATATCATAAAACATTAAAGTGGGAATCTGTAAGTGTATCGCTACATCTTGCACCTGCCTGCACAGCAGTATTGACAGCAAGGCACATCAATTTGGTAATAAGTGTATATGGTTGAGATATGTGGCTCTGCCCTTCAGGTCCTGCGACACCCTCCAACATGCCCCAGGGGTTTAATAAAACTTTACTGAGCTGAATAATGAATTTATTTAAAATCATTCTTCATATAGAGAACCTCCATCTCCACAGCTTCGAGCACTGAGAGCAAATACTATATCTATGCGAACAGCTAGCTACCCTTAGGAAAGGAAGGACGGACGGCGAAAGATGAGATTTACATGACAAGAGTTTTCTCTGCGTAACAGCTTCATAAGAGAGAAGAAGAACAACCACACACACACACACACACTGCAGAGAAAACTGAAGGTCAGGCTTAATCTAGAGAGCGTAATTGGAAAGCAAGGTACATAATGGCCATCATCACCTCAGTCTGAATTAATGAACCTCAATTACTATCAGAGAGAGTGAGGGAGGGGTAGGGGGGGAGGAGGGGGGATGATGGTGGGGGGGTAAGGGGTGTAGAATATGAAAAAGAGAGAGAGCAAGGAGAGGGAGGGAGAAAGTATGGGGCAATGAACAAAAAAAACTGCTTTGGAGAGAGAGAGTGAGTAAGGGAGGGGTAACGCATAAGAAATTGAGAGAGAGCTTGGGAGAGACAGAAAGGGAGGGGCAGGGACAGAGATTGCTGAATAGGAATGATAGGAGTAGCTAGAGGGGGGAGGGAGGGACAGCAGAGGGGAGAAAGGGTGAAAAGCAGTCAGTCAAGTGGAGGCGAAGAGCGCAAGAGACAAAGGCCACTTAGCATACGGGCCAGGGAGATGGAGGATGGTGATGTGGATAGATGACCAGTCTTTGTTAGTTGGAGAGACACAGTAAAAAGCATGGGGGCCCCTTTTTAGCTTGACTGCACTTCTGGTAATAGAGGGCTACTTAAACATGCATTATAGAAAGACTGGCTTTTCCCTCACTCACTCAGTCAAACCCTCTCTCTTCCACTCTAAAAGACGCGCATACACATACACACAGAATGCACGGCTGCATCAAAGATGATAGCGGGGAGCTACTTAAACATGCATTAAAAAAGCGCTGCCTTTCTCTCTGGTGCCTTCTTAATGGAATTGTCTCCCTACATTTCACCCCCCCCCCCCCCCCCATCGCTTCGCCTTCTCGTTTTCTTTTGCTTCCCGACAAATACAACAAATACACACTTGCATACACTTACTGTGCTGATGAGCTTGTCTACACAGTCCTGCGCTACACTGTGCACATGTGTGAGATGCTGTCGAAGGTGTGTGTGTGGGAGTTTAACCTGGCACAAAGGGCACTGGACAGTCTGAAAATGTCAAGGAAGAGAGAGAGAAGTGAGGAAATGGTTAAAAACTGTTGTCAGAAGGCTCAAAGAGAGCACCGATTTGCACAAGTTTGTAGGGTTACACTAGCACTGTACATTTTATAGCCACATGGACGAAATTAATTTATTAAAATGTATGCCAGTTGCTCACCTGCTGGTTCTCATTTTGCTGGTGTATTCTCGGGCGTTTGGTTGAGTTTTCCATTTCCTCGCTTCCAGAGGATGGACGTTTGACTGAGAGCAACGACTCCTTCTTTTCTCTTTCTTCCTCCCTCATTTCTCCTTCAAGTAAGAATTTATATCAATATGTAAATACATTTATTATGTTTGTAATATATTATCATTCTATCATGTGAGTTAACTTGACTTGCGTACAACTTTAACTTGTGTACTGAATTGTTTTGCTGAAGCAGTCGTACCTGTCTCCTCAGAAATCTGCTTCAGCCCCTTGTTGCATGTGTCTTTGGTTGTGTCCAAAGGACCAGTGATGGTCTCACTGGAAGTTTCCATGTCCTCACTGAGCTCTCCTGGGAGACAACATGACAAATAATTATGTTACACAAACACTGTGCTTCATACAATATTTTCTCACAAACTATCAGGCTAATTGTAGTTTATATTATCCTCCAGATAGCATCGCTCAAAAAGACCAATGTCTTTGGGCCACACTTCATTCTTCTCGCTTGCCTCCATACACTATTGATCAAGTATTGATTCTCCATTAGATTCTCTTCAGAGGTGGAGTAGAGGTAATATGGACTTACAACACATCAGTTCACCTCAATAAGTCTTAATCCGCACATAGAAAAATCACAGGATACACTTAATTTACAACTAAAGTGTTGAACTACTAAGTTTGAGTGTTTTGCCAACAAACTCCAGACGATGTAAATCCAGTATTTTATTTTGAGCAGACTGGTGACTGGCCTCCACCTCCCCCCATCCTTATCCAGGGGATTTGTATTGGTCCATTGATTAGCAGGTGCTAGTTAGATGTTGTCCGGGGTTATTGGGGATATAACAAGGATGTGTATCGACAAATCAATTTTCTTGATCAATATCTCAGCAACAGCCATTACTCATTTTCTCTCTTTTCATCTCAATCCCCCTGCCTGCTTGCTGACGTCAGCAAGCATATGCAACATGAGAGTAAATGCGGCCACAGGGTTCATATTCTCACCTGTGACACCATCATGGCTTTTCCTGATGGTAAAAATGGCCGCCAGCTCCTCTCCACCCATTGGCTGCAGTTGTAGCAGCCCTTCCCTCTGCTGATGGGTTGGGGTTTGACTGTGTTTCAGTACTTGGAGTTTAGAAGAGGAGGAGTGGTTGCATAACAGACAATGGAACAGCCACGAACCTCCATCAACCTCACCATCATACTGCTGCAGGAACTAAAAATAATGAGGTAGAAAGGAGAGAACAACACTTTTTATGATTGGATAACAGGTTGTAAACCAGGTCTGATTATCGGAAATTGCTGAATACATTTATGTTTTATTAAAAAGTAAAAAGTGTACTGACTCGGTAAACCCGGACGCTGGCCTCATGGTGTGAACTGAGGGAATGTCCTCGTAGCTTGTCCAAACTGCTGGTCACATAGTCACACAGGTTACACCTCAGCTGGACGGGGTTTCCCTTAGCAATAAGGGCAGCCCCTTCCTGTCCCCTGTCCCCACCCTCCTGGAGGTGAGCAGCAAGCTGGTAGCGGGTGCGGTGTCTGTCAGTCTGGCAGTGCAAGGAGAAGTTAGCCCTCAGCGGGGTGGTGTAGCCGCACAGCCTGCAGTGGCAGCCACCAGCGACCAGGGAGCACCACTCAGACTGTGGCAGAGAGCGAGGGGCGTTCAGGTGCTGCTCCACAGACTCTAAGCTGTCGGACGAAAAGCAGGAGCAGACAAGGCATTGAAACACACCCTGGGAAAGGGGTTCAGTGGGGGACAGGGATGGGGCTGGAGGGGGAGAGGGAGAGGGAGAAGGAGAAGGAGTCAGTGTAGACCCAAGGGTGACTGGCTGTTCTGTGACTTGTTGACCTGTCAGTCGCATGTTCAAGGAGATCTCTGCACCTAAAACACAGAAAGAAATCCTGTGAGAATTTGCACATTTTTAACATTTTTATGTTGGATCACAGCGAGAGATGCATCACTCACCTGTGTTTTGTAGGTGTTTCAACTGTGGTGCAAGACTTCTGCAGTGAGACAGATAGTAACCTCTCTGGAGCCGTAGCATGTTATGTGTGTGTTTCTCGCTGGTGGTGTGAATGCGCAGGTTGCGGGCAATGCTGGTCTCATAGTCGCACACATCACACCGCCACCGCTTACTATGAGAGTGAGAGTGTCCAGGTGGTGTGAGCTTGGCAGGCTGGGTAGTAGGCGTGGGAATAGAGAGCGGGGGCTTGTATGCGGGCTCATCCAATGCGTGACCGTTGGATGAACTGCTGTTGTTGGTAATGTGAGAGGTGTGCATGTGACCATTCGAGTGTCCCCCATTTTGAACGTTATTAAGGTGTTTATCCGACTGCATGTGTATGCTGAGGTTGCCTTTCGATGAGGTAGCATAGTCACACACCTCACAGCGGTAGGGCTTGTAGCCACAGGCGTAGGTTTCACCGCGGGCCAAGCGAGGATGGGGTTTCCCCGAACTGCAGTATCCACACACACCTCGTGTTGCACCGCCACACACACACTTTCTCCCGGAGGCGCCACACACACACTGGCCTTCCGTCTCTGGATGTTTCTCTTTCATGTGAACTTGCAGTGTATGCTGAGACTTGTAGTGCCAGTTACACTTGGGGCATTTCAGCGTCTTGCAGGAGTTGCGTGAGTGCATTATGGTCATGTGACTGGTCAGTGAATTAGGAGAGAGGTCTTGGTTGAGGTTTTTAAGGACAGCTTCTTTCTGTTCTTCTTCTTTGTCTCTCTCATCATCCACCTCTGTGTCTAGCTGGCTGTCATTTGGTTCTGGAGCTTTGGCACCATCTCCATTGGAAATGGAAGAGTGAGGAACCCCTGCCGGCCCATCGTCCTCAGCAGGTGTACTAGCAGGCTCTGTACCTGCCAGTGGAAAAGCCAGAGTAGACTGCTGGGATTTAAAGCTCTGAGGAAACCCAGAAATCCAGCCCTGATCTCCCTTAATGTCTTTTACCTCTGTCTCGCTCAGCAGGGCAGAAGAAGAGGAGGACGGACAAGTGAAGTGCTTTGGAGAGGTGGAAAGAAAAGGGGAGGGCTTTGGAGAGGTGGAAGGAGTGGGGGAGGGCTTTGGAGAGGCGGCTGTTTTGCTGTCGAGTGTGCCACTGGCCTTTGCAGTGCTGGAAGAAGAGCTGTGCTGGCTCTGTTGAGGTAATAAAGAACATTTGGATTTGGTTTGGCTTTGGTTTGAGATGGCCTCCTCCTCTTCCTTCTCCTCCTCTCCGCCTCTGCTGCTTAGGGCTGCTGGGAGGCCCCCTGTAACTGATGCCTCTCCCACACCTACACACACCTCCCCTTCTTCCTTCCTTTGCCCTGACAAATATCCCTCCCCGAAGTCCTCCTTCATCCCCTGCTTTTGACACACTCCGTTCTCCTGCGAATGTCGGCCTCCTTCTTCCTGCTCACCTCCACGGGTCTCTTCTCTAGCCTGGGACCCCTCTGCGCCCTCCTCCTCCTGCTGAGGCAGGGTCAGGGGCTCTTTGGCAGGGGCCATGGCTGAGGTATGAGAGGATGACCCCTGCTCCGGAATGACCGCTAGGGTCAGGAGAGGAAGAGATAAAGCCTGGGCACTGAGGTCAGCATCTCTTTCCTCTCCTCCCCCTCCATCCCCTCCTCCTCCCTCACCGCTGTCCATACCAGAGGCTACAGCTGCCACACATTACTACCCCACCTGTATTTCAGATACAGAGGAAGAAGAAGAGACAGAAGAAATGTGAAGAAAAAAAAAGAGGAGAAAATGAAATACATGAGTCATGTAAATAATATTGCATAACAGTGGAAGCCATTGATTACAGTCCCTGGATAGCATCTGTTCAATACTGCCTTCACAGTGTGCAATACACAGGCTGGTTACTCGGGGGTTAGTGTTAGCCCTTAATGGGAAAATCAATAGCATGAGCGCTAAACTAGGTAGAGGAATGCGGGTAAAGGCTACGCAGGAGGTCTATAATATTCCTCAGGGGATAGGATTAAATAAAGAACCGAATGCTTCTGAGCTAAAGGGCTTCCACTAAATTGCCACACTTAGATAAAGCAGATAAAAGAACAGTTTTTAAAGCCAGTGTATCTGTCTGTATACACTGGTACAGAGATATTATGAGAGCGGGTGCTCTGTTTAGCACGAGCCATTTTACAACACGCAGTGCAAACACAGGGGGTGGTCACACTATAATAAACACCTGTGTAATCTATTTTAGTCCAAAATACAACAAATACTTGTAAGATTATACAATTTTCTGTTGAGATATCAAGCAGGGATAGTTCAAAATATGAGGTCTGAGGCAGTGTATTATATTTCTAATCTTATTGTATGTGTTTAAGATTGTGTATACTTCCTCTTAAGTCTGATTGCTTACACATGATAAACACATAAACAGTGAAGCAATGATACATCTTAAAATAATGAATCTCGTTTTGTATTAAACTGAAACTTTGCTTTTATAATCAATAATGGGAGAGTGTTTAAAAAACAAAAAAAAATAAGCAAAGTGTCTATTAATCTCTATTTTAAGACTGCATTTCATTGGCTTTTGAAATAATTAAGTTAAAATTAAACTAGCAAGGGGCTGTAGCATTTTATCATACAGAAATGACCATAAACATTAATAAATTTTCCAAATATTAATGAATTAGATTTCAAAAAGATTCCTAATCACCAGCATAATCATGCATCACTACAGAGACTTCCTAAAAAATTAATCTGGCCTCTTCTGCTCTGTTTCTTATTGACAGATGGATGCCAGATGAGGCAAATACATCTCTCTTACTGTGTGTGTGTCCCACAATCTCATTACTGACCTTTTTTAATCAAAGAGGGACCTTAATGTACCCTTTCACCTTCTCCTTCAACCAGCCAACCCCCTCCTCCTCCTCCTGCTGCTGCTTAAACACTCTCTCCCTCTCCCCTGTAGCCACCCCCTCTCTCCTCTCTCTGCACCTTAAAGATATATGGCTCATATCGGCACTCTGATAGTGCTTTAATGTACTGTGTTTATGTCACAGGCCACAGACCCTTGCCCACTGCAGCTGTCCACTGTCCCGCCGGAGAGCGCTGAGGGCCTGAGCCTGCCTGCCAGCAGCTGAGAACAGTCTCTAATCTGATAAAGATTTTCATTTACACTGCAATCAATAACTCGGGTCTATCGGCAATGTAACTATTTATACAAACATTCCTGGCTCCCTATCGATCACAAGTGCGGGAAACCATCATTTAACAACGTGTGTGTACATCTTTGTGTGTGTGTGTTAATGGGAGTGAATCCTGTTGTGCACTGGAAACTCTCATCATGTCAATAAAGCACATACACAAAAACACCTATTTACATAAAAAAGGGAAAATATGTATGCAAAAGACATTGTTGTCAGGTGTGCATACAATTTTGCAACATAATATGAAACACCCAACTAAAAGTGTGTCCTCTGTGTGTGTGCGCGTGTGCGTGTGAATGTGAGCGTGTGTGAGGGAGAAAAGGGAGACAGGGGTGTGAGGGGATAGAGAAAGACAGAGAGAAGTGTGTGTGACTATACTTAAGGAAATGCATTTTTGATTGTCTGTTTAGGACCTGGACAAATCCAGCTGGACATGGACAAATGCTGTTTTGAACGCTTTGCGCGAGGAGTCCGCATACAGCCTACAGCAGTCTCAAGGTAATAGCACTAAGCTGTATTTTGCATTATTCTGGGAAGCATACAAGCGGGGCTGTTGAGAATACCGGACGATCAGCGACTTGAAGTTAACTCCCCGTCTCTGTCTGTGTTGTCAAGCCACTGACCAACACTCAGCCCTCCAGACTACTTCAGCCTTTTGTTTACAGTGGACCGCACCGTACCACACTCCGATTCAGCTAAAACCAAGAGCGATCACGTTCAGTATCCAGTAACAGGTGACTCATTGCACAAGCAGATCAACAAAAAGCTCGATTTGTGCGATTTCCAGGCTACACTAACCAAACACCCTTTCCTCCCCACCGCCGGGGGGTTGCTTCCTCCCGTCCCTTTAATATCGTAAACAAATGGCAGACTTACATTTCTGCAGCGGCTCTGGTACAAAGCTCCGTACGCTGAATGTGTAGTAGTCCAGAAAACAATCGTATAGAGAGCCCACTCATTCCTTATGAATGATCCTCTGCGTTTTAACGGAGCCAGGAGGGTGAAAAAATGGGGAGAGGGAGAGAGAGCAGCGGGGTCCAAGTTGTTACCAAACAACAGTGTAATTAAAGCTACATATAGGCTGTAGTAAACAGAAGATGGGGGACGGAGGGGTTTGTGCGAGCTCCAGAGGTAGAATGAGTTCTGATCACTGTGGGGGGAAAAACACTTGGCTCTTTATTCCTGCTAATTAGTTTCCTTCAAAAAATGGCTGAGATTACGCCCAGTGCGCATGTGCGTAATTGCGCAGACACCGCTAATTAGCCCGTTTGGATCAATAGGATTCCGCGAGAGAGAGAGAAAAAGAGAGAGAGGGAGGGAGGGGGAGAGGCTACAGGGGACGCATAGAGAGGACAAGGGGAGAGGAAAATATTTAAAAAGTGCGAGAAATTACACCTTAAACGTTTTTTTTTATTACAAATGTAATATTATCGCCGAAAATTCCAGTTGTACATTTTGTTTCAACGTTAAGCCAAATACCAGCTGATCTTGAAAATGTAAAGAAATAACAATATCGCAGAAAAAAATCTCTAGTTGCGCAAAAAGACACGATAAAATACTTCGACGCACAGAAATGTCAAAATGAAGTCAATATTGACAAAAAGGAGACACAATAGGAATTTAAGAGGAATTTAATGATGCCAGAAAATCTTCCAAAAAATGCGGCACTATCACCGTGATTCACTATTGAGGACTCCAAGCACACTGCAAGGCCCTGGAGGATTATTTTAAGAATATTATATTGACCGTTTGCTTGAGATTAAGCAGGCGTTAGACGCTTAAATGTAGACATTTCGCCCCAGACCTAAATCGCATCATTTTTCATGAAATATTTACATTTCTGTGTAATAACGCACCTGTTTTGGAAAAGTTACATCTCGTAAACGCAAGGTTTTGACAGACACGTAGGTAATTCGTGTCAAACAAAGAGATCTAAAAATGAATGCTCAAAACAAAAGGGGGAATATATCCCGTTTAAATATGCTTGAATGTGAAATAAGACATCGCACCTTTGATTGTTTTTGGACTGAGGCTGCAGGTTTCGGGCGCTGCTTTGTTGGTTTATTTTCTCAGTTTGGAAAACAAAAAAATATTTAAGGCTTAATTGATGTGTCCACTTCTGTGTTTGTCATCACAGAAGACCTTTGGGTTTTTTCCTGCTCAGGCCGTCCCATCCTCGCCACTCGGGTCTATTGTTATGATAATACTATTGTGATTTTCACGCTCGATGTGCAATCTGTCGATCGTCCATATTTTAGAAGGTGAAATCTGCATTTATTTGTGAGATCAAATAGTATCATTTTTGCTTTATTAGGGTTTGATTGTCAAAGCTGACCTTATCCTTATATAAGAATTCTATAAATATGCATTTATAAAAGTGGGAAATGCTTCAGTCCCTATGGAAAAAAAAATATAGGAATATCACAGTCATACCACAGAATGAAAAGAAGGCTATAGCATTAACCGCAGTGCTATCAGCTCACTGTTGCGTGAAACAACCGCACATACAAGGCCATATCGTAATAGTACATGAATATTAATAATGATATTTCGCTGTGTTGATTTTGAGAGCACTGACATTTTGATTTTGGGTTGTTGTTGGTTGTGTGTGATTGTTTTCTTGCATTTGTGCTACAATAAATATGTTAGAATTTTTTTTTTTTAAATCGGTCAATTGACCAATTAGTTAAGTGCTAAATGATTTGCCCCACGTTTGCAGAGCACCCAATAATTATTTTACGATTTGAAAACGTTTAAAGTGATTGTCTGTCTGGCACATGCCAGCAAGCCAAGATAACAGGTTATCACAAACATAAATCAGAGACAGTTCTGTGCTCTTTATGCATACATGGATATTTTCTGTTGTTGTTATGGCTGCAGTGAGAACGGTGACAATTTTATGTCATTTTATGAGTAAAAGACAATGACAGTGAATAGTGATATAATTTTAATGTGGGTTCATATCGCGTGTGCGTCTGTGTGTGTGTGTGTGTGTGTGTGTGTGTGTGTGTGTGTGTGAGAGAGAGAGAGAGAGAGAGAGAGAGAGAGAGACACAGAGACAACAATTTATCTGCCAGGTGCATCTGTGCCTTATTGGTCTGAATAAAAAGAAAAATGTTTAAATGTTAATTGAAGCTCAAACAATATGGGGATCTGCTACTATTTGTTTATCCTTATATGTGCATACATTTAAATGCTGCAGTATATTTAAATCACAGCAAATGTGTGCTTCTTTATGAACAACCTGCAAACACAGATGTGATATCAGGGGAAAACAACCCAAAAATAATACATTTGGTTCTGTAATAATATTATGTAGCCTGTTTTATTCAAGTCAAGTCACTTGTATTTATATTGCACCTTTGCTTGTAAAAACAACAGAGTGCTTTTCAGTCGAGGCAGATAAGTTAGGATCTTCCTCAACACATGTTTACATGATTAAAGAAGTAAAAGGTGCATAAAAGGCAGCAATAAAAGTCAGTATTATATAATGTAATACAATAAAACAATATTTTTAATTCCATCATAAACAAATTATCCTTCAGTTTACAGTGTGATTCTATAAAAATGCATTCAAATCATCCTTAATATTATTTGCACCGCTGGTCCTTGTTGTAAATTTCCATGTGTATATGCAATCACATTTTTGAACCCCATTTAAAACCATGAAAATGCAGGTAAACATACGCACATTTCATGTCTACCTGTGTGTGTGCAAGGAATGTTCTATACACTGCATGTTTGTGGTTCACAATTAATTAAACAGTCGTCTCCGAAGCAGTCCTCACACAAAGTCACATTTTTATGAAACAGATCACAATAGAATAGAATGATTTTCCTGATCTACGCCTTTAGAAAGTCCAGCGCAGATATGAGAGGAGACGCTCTCCCTAACTGACACTGCCAGTTAATTTCCGTAGTGATAAATATGGAATTCTAATATTTTCCTGATATTAAAGCTCTCATGTTTGTGCGCATTTTCATTCACAATTTACGCACACATCCTTTGCCTACACTCTCAAACATGCACAGGCCGTACTGTAAAATGCACCATGCCCTAAGGTGTATGCCAGAGGTTGTTGTTTTCACTGTAATATATAGTTAGCCCTTCCACCAATTTACCCTGTCAGCGCTAATGGGGCAATTAACCACCGTGATACCCCCCAGGCAGAGGGAGAGCCAAAAGCTCCCCAACTCCAAACTTGTCTTTATGACATTTATATGACAAAATGTGGGGGAAGCTGGGGACCCATCTGACACCTTGGAGGGTCCTTAATGTCACTCCCCCCGCTGGCCCCCGCCCCTTTCTGCCCCAGGGTATGGCACAGAGCAAGAAGCGTAATACATCATGTACAGGAGAGGCCTCGTCCAGCAGGGAGAAAACTTTGTACTCAAAAGCTTCAATTGGGCAACTCTGATTTACACACTGTGTCCACTTTGACTCTGAATGTAAACTGGCCTTTGTAGTGACACACACACACACTTACAGTTAACACACTCCACCTTGACCTCTCCCTTCATTTGGTGTCCATAAGTCCCTCTGTCTTTGTCTCTGCTCACATTCCCCCTGTCCTTCTTACATCCCCAAGGAGGCAATAACCTCCCGAGCAAGTGCTTCCCCTTGAGCCGTTGTCATAGTAACTTGCGGACTGGTCGACATGACAACCCCACCATGGTCCAGAGATAGATGATCGGCCAGAAATGGGGAGGGAGAAGGCACATGGGGGATTTGCACCCCCTTTAATTTGGTTTGCCTGATTCTGATTCAAAATATTTTTTCTCGCTCTCTTGAGGGTGAGGTTCATTCAGCATCAACCTGCTTTACATTTATACAGGTATTTACAATTACTGTCGGCCTCGGAGCAACTCCACTAAACGGTTACCGACCTACGGCACCTGGATGAACGTTGTACAAACGTAGCAGTAAAAATATGAATCTTTAATATTTTGCTGTTCCCCTTTCCAGTATTACTGCAACAGTGCTAAAAAAATAGTTTCTACCAAAGCAAATTGATAGAAATGATGAGCGCAGGAAATCTGTATGTTTTTACACTTTGCCCTTTTAGGGCGTCAGACTGTTTGTTGTTTACTATCTATTTTCATGTGTAGAAAATTCAGATATATCAAAGACCAGGGGGATAAAAATATCAATTTATTAAATCTTTTTCTTCTTAAGATTTAATTTTTCCATCCGAGCAGCAATTTATTGACTTTATTATACCAAGAGTTGAATATGTTCAGTATGGCTGCAGTTGAGTAAATCATTCATACCTCCTTTTAAAAAGAAAATGCAAAAATTTGCCAGAACGTTTACTGAACATGCATGACCCTGACATTTTTTGGTGCTCAGACGATCAAAAGCTCGAGTGGTTGTTTAATTTTACATGTTTAAGTTTGACAATTTTGTTGCAAAGACCAGACTAGAACAAAACATAAATTGCTTAATTAGTAGCCTAACATTATTTTGATTTTTTCAGTGCAATACAGTAAATGTCTCTGTCAGTGATTCATAAACTCAACTACACAATAATGATTTCATTGAATAGGATGTTATTGTCACCTTTTTCCATTTGTTTTTTCTTAATCCCATCTGATAATGTGAACATTGGACATTGTGGGGGACACATATAAAATAGGGGGTTATGGGGTCCTCTGCCAGAACATTTTGAGCATCAAACACATAATTTCCTGCATTCTGATGAATTTTTATGCATCATTGTCTTGCCTTTTCTGCATCGATTTATGATGTAAATATCTTTAAGTTAAAACTAAAAGTCCTCTGCCACTTTAATGTTTTCATTGAAGGGGACAAATGCATGTTCTTAATATTGCGGGGGACATTTCCACCGCCTCCCCCCAAAATCTGCACATATGCATAGATGTTTATAAGTCACAATAACCGATGGTTGACTCAGTAGTTTTGCACAAATATAATTCAATTCATTTATCACATATTTTATTCATTACAACTGATCTGGTTTTCATAATTTACCAGTTGTTGTTCAAGCAGAGGATTCGGTGTGAAAAACGTGTCTCTGTACAGAAATCCTGAGTGAGATGATGAATCCCAGCCAGCTCCAGCAGCGCTGCCCCTCAGCTGACCCTGATCTCTGACCCCTGTGTACAGGGAAGCAAACCAAAAGAGATATTGCCTACAAGGATCAATATGTACCATTATTAATCAAGACTTCTGAATACATATTATATTTCAAATATATCAAATTTCTTATATTTTAATTATACATAAAAAAAACTTTAATGGAACAATCTACAAGATGTCTAGTCATGCATTTTGAGGCCAAAAATATAAAAAAAATAATTCAAGACAATGATAAATGAATAAAACATTCAACCTTTTATTCTGGGAGCTTCATTTTTCTGTTAGTGAAGAATTCCTTGGCTTTAAACCTTGTTGTCTTTAAACTGCAATGAAACATTTGTTTGATTGAAAATAGATGTTCTGTGGGTTGTTTGCCGAAATTCAATGGCGTAAACAAATTAAACATGAAAATTCCCTGCCCCAGATTAAAACTATTAAAACCATGTTGATGAATCACATATATCTTTAGCTCATAAATTATATTTTTATACTTAACTACAATAATGATAGATATACATTAGTAGCAAAAAAAGATTTCTGATTGATTGACAATAAATGCCTTCCACAGTTGCCTCAATTTACATGTTGGAAAAGGAATAGGATGAAGTATGAACATATTTAATCCTGAATCTTTAATATATAATTAAATTATTAATAGAAATGCCCTTATAGAAATCTAAGGCTTGTTATATATGTACCAGGGTACACATATACACCTTATATCTAAACATGTACAATTCCGAGCATAGAAAAAAAATACTTAATACACCCCTGTATACTATTTACATAATATTAAAAAAATAAAAATCTTAAATTATTACAGGTAATAATAATAAATATATATAATCAATAGTTTGCAGCCACCTGTATACATAGATCCTCATTTACCTAATTTAAAAAATATATGAAAATACATTTTAAAAAATATATATGATGTGTTTATAAGCAATAGTTTGTTGACAGGCACTGGCCTTCCTCCTTCACATTACAAAGGCAAACTAAAAAACCTCAGGTGCCCTCACCTCACACACATACATAATCAGGCTAAATGGATTGATTTTGTGCTTAATATTTTCCCCCCCTTTTTGTGCACTTTGATTATGCTTCATTCGTGCCTCCTGTTTCTCTTTGGATTTGGATACGTTTGATGTGTGTGTTTTTTTCGTTTTTGTTGCCTTTGCCTTTTGACATATGAATTTCTCCTTGGGGATCAATAAAGTGTATCGTCTCATTTCATCTCATCTCATCTCATCTCATCTCATCACCTCCGCTATGGTCTCCTGCAGGAGAGCATTAATAACATTAATGTTAAATGTGGATGAGGGTGCCTACAGGTAGCCAATATTTAGATCCAATCATACTCGACCATGAGTAAAATGAGTGGATAGATTGACAAACAGACAGACACGCAGTCACACAGACAGACAGACAGACAGATAGATGTGTGCAGGGGGCGGAGGGAGGATGATTTCATTGTTATTCATTCCGTTTCCAGTTCACATTAAATGGTTTTGCAACAAAACATGCTAAAAAAAACTGAGCAACAGCGCCTCTCGTTGTTCGGGGCCCGGAACTGAAAATAGGCGAAGCAGAAATAAGAATTAAAAGGACCTCACGGGCACCGTACATTCGCGGAAGCATTCAAATATGAATTGAAAAGGGATACGTGACTTATGAAGATAAAACTCCAAGAAAGACGTTTACCTTAATCTTTATCTTTGCTCCAGGACTTTCAACATGGAAGATGAATGGGAAGAGGAGGTACGACATTCCGTTAGCGCGCTAACGTTTAGCATAGCAGCACAAACGAGAGCTTCACGTGGCTAGCATGCTAAGATAACTAGCCTGGAGTGTAATGTGAATTAAATGACGACTGGTTTGATGTCAGCATTAGATTTTATGTTAACTTTAACCTTTCAAGTGAGATTTTCTGTAACCAACGTCTTACTAAATATCGGTTTGGGTTTTGGGGTGCATTAATGTGCATTTATGTGAGTGTGTGCGACATAGTTCATTCATTTTCAGACCAAAATGTGTGTGTGTAAAACCCCTGGCAATGGAAACGGTTTACTGCGGTGTGTTGTAAATAGGCCTACTGTGTTTTATTTTCCCCATTAAGCAAATTGGACAGTTGAAAAATTAAATCCTTTCTTTATTTGAAGAGAGTAGTCGCTGTGTACATTTCAATTACTAGTCAAAGGGATTGTACTTTATTTAGCGTAGTAGGGGGATGGTTAATTATTTATTTATTTTTTAAATTTTTGTAGCTAAAAGTATTTTTCCTTGAGCCTCTGTGAGTGACTGGAGGAAAACGCTTGACCCTCCCTCCTAGAAATAACCATATCACTCAGTTTCTGGCTGTGATAAATACTGTGATTTTGATGAAAATGAAAGTGATATTAATATTTTATTTATATTTTATGTTAAATTCTATATTTAACATACTTTGATAAATTTTTATAGGTATTTAATATTTTAGGATTTTACTGTTTACATACTGCACTGCTTGCTTTATTTATTTATTTATTAAAGTAATTCTTTGCTAACCCAGTGTTTTATTGAATATAATGTTATTATTTATTGATCATAGAGACCTGGGTACTTAATTTCATTCTTCTCCTGTATTGCATGGCTGGAAGGAAAATAAAGAATCCTTGATCCTTGAAAACATGTCTTTTAAACCCACCTGGGGATTATTTAACCCTTTGAAACTTGAGCAAATTGGCTTGATGTCTTTAAAAAACACCAAAGAAGGCAATTGCAATAAAAGAAGAAATGACCCCAAAATTAGCAAGAAATTAGTTTTTTTAAAAAAAAAAATCTCAATTATCTTAGTAATAAAAAAAAAAACAAATGAAGAAAAACCAACAAAAACAAGGAAATTACCTGGGGAAAGTGCTTACAAATGTATACTGTTTCTGTAACATTATTTTAAATATTAAGTTGTAATAATTGGAAATAAAGCTTTTCCCTAGGTTTTTTTTCCCTAGAACTAATTTTCTAAATCTACTAATTTCAATCAGTATGTGAAATATTTTTTATCAAGTTGCTTGTTGCCTTTTCCCCCATGTTTTTGAAAGAAATTGCACAATTTTTCTCAGATTTCAAAAGTGTAAATACACAAGAAAAGTGATGTTGCTCCAGTCTTCAAAGGATTAAAGTATTTAACAACATAAGTTGTCCCTACCCTAAGCTAAAACCAAAAACAATAACAATAACCTCACCTGTTCTGCCCCAGCCCTCCCCACCCAAAAATAACCAACAATCCCTTTTTTTTGTCTTTTTGCATGTTTAGGAGC
Organism: Plectropomus leopardus; assembly: GCF_008729295.1. Classification (NCBI taxonomy): domain Eukaryota; kingdom Metazoa; phylum Chordata; class Actinopteri; order Perciformes; family Serranidae; genus Plectropomus; species Plectropomus leopardus. Next base: position 28,077,432 of record NC_056473.1, read on the forward strand.
AGCTTGTCGTGGTGGAGCTCTCTGGTATTATCAGCAATGACTTCCTGTCCAAGTGTCGGGGCACGTGTAAGATACTGGTGAGTCTCGGATATTACTGTAATGTGCTAGAAAAAGAGAAGAGGCCCCATGCATGGCATCAACACCAGTATAGGTCTCACTACACTAAATAGGTTTTTTGTCCATGTGTTCCAGGATATTGACAGCGAGAAGCCCATGATGCAGGTTGGACAACATGTGTTCGCAGGTCAATACGAAGGTAAGAATTAGAGCTGCAGCAATCAATCGATTAATCAATTAGGTGTCAGCTATTAGATTTATAGCCACCTCATAAGTTTGAATAATTTTTTTTAGTTAAAACAAGTTGAAATTCTCTGATTTCAGCTTCTTAAATATAATTATTTTCTAGTTTCTTTAAACCTCTGTGATAGTAAACTGAATGTCTTTGGGTTGTGGACAAAGCAAGACGTTACCTTGGGTTTTGGGAAACAAAGAATATCATTTTTCACGATTTTCTGACATTTCATAGTCCAAATAACTTATCAAGTAATCAGGAAAATAATCGACAGATTAATCAAAAATGAAAATAATCATTTGTTGCAGCCCTTGTAAGAAAGATTCCCCCAAAAAAGCATACAGATTAATTGTATAGCTCCACTGACATGTGCCTGCTCTTAAAATACATCACACTCTCCTTTCCCTTTTCTCAAAGCAAGTCGTGATGTATGAAACATGTCTCTTTACAACCTCCGAAGAGTTTCTAACCTGTCTCACTCTGATGGTCTTTCATGTAATGTGTCTTTTCACATAGTGAAACATTTGTATTGATGGACTTTCATGTATTATCCTGTCTTAGGTAGTGTCGGCTACTTGCTTTTCTGCTTATTTCTTTTCTTTTCTTTTTTTTTTTTAACCTGCCCAGAGACAACAGTTGCAAATTAGCTGCTAGCTAACTGGTGCAATTACTTTTAATTGTGCGCTGTCCCTGTTGATTCTCCTTCTCGCCTTCAAGGCTCTCCATAACCTCGCAACCCCGTACCTCTCTGCCCTCCTTCATCCCTACACACCCTCCCACAGTCTTTAGTCATCTTCCTCCATGCTCCTCACTTCACCTCCTGCTTGTTTATTCTCTGTGGGGTCTAGAGCTTTTAGCCATGCAGCCTCTCGTCTCTGGAACTCAATCCCACAAACCATCCGTGACTCTCTCTCCATCTTCAAATCCCGCCTCGAAACATGCCTTTTTAGACTGTATTTTCAGCCTTTTCATGTATATTGTTTTACTTTTGTCCTGATATTTTGCTGTTCTGTTATTGTTGTTTCTGTAAGGTGACCTTGAGTGTCCTGAAAGGCGCCCATGAATAATAATAATAATATTAACATATTATTATTATTATTAATAATAATAATAATTATTATTATTATTATTATTATTATTAGCACTTATAATTATTGTTGTAATTGTTGTTTATTTTAACAACAATTAAAATTAAACCAGAAACGTTTTCACCACATTCAGTGACTTTTGTGTGTTCAGTAATGAAGAATGGTCCAAACTGCACCCACCAAAGTCACATAATCATAGAATCAACAGCATTATTACTATATTGTTTACAAAAGAAGGTACCGAAATGTTTATACATATATATTAAATAAGCATGAATAGTCATTCGGATGCTAACAATTTTTCCTGCATGAAAGAGCTTCCATGAACTCCTAAAATAGATTTTATCATAAAAAAACTATTTTAAATAGAATTTTTTTCTTGCCATCCTTCGCTATTCAAAGATGCTTTGGGAACTTGCGTGCTGTTCGAGGAAGGACCACCAAAAGGTAAAGTTCTCCATATATTTTCAGTTCATTGTTGTGTGTCAGGTTTTTTTTTCTTCCTGTCTTTTGCTAATTTTGATGCATATCTGCAGGAAAACCAGACAGTGTTCCTGATCTCAAGTACATGTGTCACACCACAAAGAAACTGATGATGCAAAGAATCTTCCTCATTGAGAAAAAAGAGGGAGAAACCAGTACAGGTCAGTCAGAGCAGCTTATCTCTTCATATTGCAAAATCTGTTGTAATCTCTTTAGTTAGGATACATTTTTGTGACATATTTTTACTTGGGCTCCTAGTGTTAACGGGTATGTGGTGATGCAATTGAGGTCCGTAATTAATGTGTATATTTTTTAAATTGTGTTCATTGCTGGGCAACATTCCTGTCTTACAGAGGCTGTACTGAGCTGTACCATGTCATGCTAGCTTCTCAGTAAGGGGGTGTAATTTTGGCAATGGAAAAACGGCATTGGCTATTTAACAGCGGTCCCTTGACCTTGCTTTTTCGGGAGTCAGCTCTTTTTTAATATTACGCAGCTTTTTCAAAGAATCAACTTTGCTTAACATTGTTCAAAAACCTGATTATGTCTTTTTTTTTCATTGTCCCAGCAGGAAGTGGTGATAGCAGTGTACAGATGGACACAACCTGTCAGTCCAATCAAGAACGAGACAATCAACAGGAAGAGACAGAAGACGATTTGGACAACACAGATTTGGAAGACTCAGCAGTGGGCTGAGATATGGAGGCTTTGCTTTGGAGGCTAATGACCTCGTCTGGAGACACCAGCAGTTGTGAGGCTGTGACGAACTTCACATCTGAAACAGACAATTCAGAGACAGTTAGATTTAAACATTTCAGCAATAATGAGAATACTCAGTATTACTCTGTGTCAAAATCCTTTTGCAGAAACATTCCAGCCTCGTCTCAACTGAGCTTAAAAATAAGTTAATTTAAAATCTGATGCGCTACATAAAAAAGGTGAAATAACACCCAAAGGGAAAATAGGCTTTTACAAATCATAATGTAAATCCGCTCCTTTCCTTTCACATAAGAGGGGTCTGTTATAGAAATGTGGCTGGAGACCTCGGCTTAGCAGCAGGAAGTCCTGTCATTGTGCCGCTCTGATATCAGCAATTTTTGTTTCTCATGATCACAGTGAATGTTTAACCAGCAGAGGGGGAGAAATCTGCCTGAGTGCAGCTCGGCTCAGTTTATGGTAGAAAATTAGAAAAAAAAAATGAAGTCATTATTTTTCACATTTTGATAAAGACTTTTCATTTGTATATTAAATTAATTGGGCGAACAGAACACTTGCATTATTTATGTGTTTGCAGGTCCTCAAAGACCCTTCAGTTGTCTTAAATTTGATTCATAAATAATAAGCCCTAAAAGTAATTAAATAGCCTTAAATTTGAAATTTTCATGTCCTAATTTTATCTTTTTTAATTTGTACATATTTTTAAAAAATACTCATTTTGACCTTTTTTTGTCAAAAATTAGTCACGCTCTACTGCATGAAAGTCCAATTTTCTGCTGTTAAAAATCTTTAAACCTACTACTGAACCTAATATCTTTTTATACTTGCGTATACCTATGGGCAAAATATAGCTTAACCTACCTACTTCTGCACATCACCACACATTATATACACATACTTATCTTTAGATCATTATATTTTTTCTTATTAAATGTTTAAAAAAAGAAAAACAAGGATTTGTCTAAAAAAAATCACCTCGAAAAGATTGTTAGCATTACATGAAGTGACTGAGTTTAAGTGTCTGATAACTGTTGATGCTCTTTAACCTGAATTTTTGAGTGACTCATTTATTTATCTTTGGGTTTTTTGTATTGTTTTGGGTTTTGAGTGTGTAGGTTGTCGATTTTCCTTTTTTAATTTATTAAATAATATTCGAAAATGCACTGTTTTGTGACTGCCAATGTACCATTTACCTGTGCCACACCGGAGTCTGTTTTATGAATGAACCAAGTTTTGTTGACTTTGAGGACGTGGCGGTTCTCGGCCAATCCAATCACCTGTGCTCACTCAAAGTGGACCAATGAGCAAGCGACATGGCACTCACGTACTCGGCGTCTGATTGGTCGGCTGGCATTTTAGCACAGGAAGTGCATGGGTGTGTTTCCGCTGAAGGGAGGGACTTACGCTGCATCGACGAACTTCCCTGAAGACACCGGTGAGTTCTTCTGATAAAATGTGGTTTAAAATACTAAAAGTAACTGAAATGAGCGTCTCGTATAGCTAGTGTGAAGAAAGACGAAATACTGGCAATTAAGTATTTGCTTATTTATCTGTTTTGAACGCGTGTAATTGCGGGTTAGCAGGTAAAACTGAAGGTACGCTGGGTTAGCCAGCCTAATTTAGGTGCCTAACCTTTGATTTTGGATGGTAACAGCGACTAACTAGGAATAACTATCACAAACGATTGCTATCGAGTCGTTAAACAAAGACGACGGTGAGATTTAAAGTGACACAGGTCTGTAGATACTGTGCAGTGTTACACGAAAGCAGTCAAGTTTACCGTGAACGTCGTTCAGTCAGAGGATGGTGAAATAGTAATATTTTTTCTCACAGTACTGCAGTAAATACACTGATGTTACAATGTCGTTATACAACTTGATGGGCTAGCAGTTGATTTCTGAGCATATTGCAGTCAATAATCGTCTCTCTTAACCCTTTGAAACCTGAGAAAATTGTTAATGAGCATCTTAACAAGAAATAATCCCCAAAATGATCAAGCAAATAATAAGTTACAAGAAAATTACGTAAAAGTAGCATTAAAAAAGAAAATTAAAGGAAATTACCTGGGGAAAGAAGTGTGAAAACCTAAAATAACAATCAAAATTTAAAAAAATCCTTTTTACGTATTCTTTCTGTAACATAACATTAACTGTACAATTGTGATAATTATATTTTCTACTATATATACATATATTTTTAGTCTAATAGTTCTCTCTCCCTCTTTCTAATTTTTCACCCCTTACATCCCTTGCCAAATTGCCCATTGCCTAATCCCCTATGTTTTTGAAAGAAATCGAGCCTATTGCTCACGATTCAGAGGCTTAAATGCTTGTAAAAGGTGTCTGAAACTTGGATCAACATCAGTTTTCTCGTTCAGCATTCAAAGGGTTAAAGATCTTTAACACATGCTAACCATAACATAACTCATTTCAAATTCATTTGCCTAAACTGCTATAGATTTAGTTATGCCAGGTGTATTAAATGATTAATTACATCTTCAGGGTGTTGGTTTATAAGCTGGTCTGTATGGATGAAAATGTTAATATCTTGAGATTTATAGTGCTGGTGTTAACATATAAGGGATTTCAAGCATACCAGAGGTGGACTAAATAAGGGATTGCATCAGCTAGAACAAATGAGCCACGCAGTCCACCTCTCATAGTCTGAACTATTTGCTTGCTCTGAGTCATGCACTTCTGAACTGCTACAGAGCTCAGTCTCTTTAAAGGTCCTGTGTGTAGGATTTAGGGGGATATAATGGTGGAAATAAAAATAATCAGTATGTTTTCTATAGTGTATAATCACCTGAAAATAAGATTCAGTATGTTTTTGTTACCCTAGAATGAGCCTTTCGTATCTGCTTTGGAAGCCGGTCCTCTCTAAAGAGATCGCCATGTTGCTCCGACATGTTTCTACAGTAACGCAGAACAGACAAACGGAAAACTGGCTTGAGATGGGGACATTCAAGTTTTGCATTTTTGCATCTGCCACCATAGTTTGCAGCCCCTTTATGCGGAGCAATGTCAGAAAAACAATTTTTGTTTTCATGTGAAACTGTGTTTTTACCTGTTTTAATCACATGGTCCATTTGTTTTGGAGAGTAAGAGACCAATGCAGATAATTCAGCTTCAGGCAAAAACCTCCTGAACAAAGAACATTGAAGGAGTCCTAATTGGTAGGAGTTTCAGCTGGTTGTAGTCTACAGTCATCATTACTAGATGCTATAAAGTCTCCTTACATCGTTCACACTGGATCTTTAAGTTGCTGTAATCAGTACAAAAAGTGCATGATAAACTTAAGATAGGCCATAATATTTGAAGTTCAACAGAATACAGTGTTGAAGCAATAACAACAGCTTTTTGACATTATCTTTTTACCCCTTGCTCTGACAGCATTTGCACATACGCAGGATGGAGCTGCGACCGCTTGTCATGTGCTTTGCTCTCTGTGTGGTTTACGCCACCAGCAAACCCACTGAGAAAAAGGACCGTGTTCACCACGATGAACCCCTCAGCAACCGAGAGCACGATGATTCAGAAAACTTTGACTATGACCATGAAGCCTTTCTGGGACAAGAGGAGGCCAAGACCTTTGACCAGCTCACACCAGAGGAGAGCAAGGAGAGGCTCGGGTGAGAATACATGTCAGGGTGCAAAACCTTTCTTGAAACAGTGGAGTCACTAAGGTAATGGCCTAGTTTCTCCTCAGGAGCAGCAAAGTTCATCTGAGGTGATACAGCACAAGATGATATGAGAAAACAGGTTGATTATTTGCCAAATTTCTTTCATATATCTACAGCATGTTGGTTGAACGTATAGATGAGGATAAGGATGGCTTTGTCACAGTGGAGGAAATGAAGAAGTGGATCAAGCATGCACAGAAGAGGTGGATCTATGATGACGTGGATCGTCAGTGGAAAAGTCATGACCTCAATGGGGATGAAGTTGTATCCTGGGAGGAGTACAAGAACGCCACGTATGGCTACATTCTTGGTATGGCAGCGGACTTCTTTTTATTACACACACACACACACACACAAACACATATTAACTTTGCCACACGTGCACACACTATACAAAGTTACGACATCTGACTTGCAGATGATCCCGACCCCGATGATGGCTTCAGCTACAGGCAGATGATGGATCGCGACGAGAGGAGATTCAAAATGGCTGATCAAGACAATGACATGAAAGCCAACAAGGAGGAATTTACAGCCTTCCTTCACCCCGAGGAGTACGACCACATGAAAGACATTGTAGTTCTGGTGAGTGACGAACGTTCACAGGTGTTAAATGATAACAGTAACACTGTTTTACACCCTGTCTCACTGCCCTGTGGTCTCTTTTCGTCCTATAGGAAACTATGGAGGACATTGACAAGAACGGAGATGGTTTAATAGATTTAGATGAGTACATAGGTGAGTTCTTACAGTCCATTGCCATGTAAGCACCATCAGTTTTCACCACAGGACGGTGGCAAACCAAAGCATAAAAAATACAAAGTAAAAAGTGTAAGAAACAGTGAGTGGTAAATGTTTGAAGAACCGGTTTGAGGAAGCTGCATGAATGAACTTGTTTGGTGACGTGTTTGGCACTTTGACAGCAAATACTGCATTTACTTGTTACAAGAAGCATTGTAGCATCAACTACAACAACAACTCTCTGTGCTCTAGGTGACATGTACAACCAGGAGGGAGACGCCACAGAACCTGAGTGGGTGAAAACAGAAAGGGAACAGTTTACTGAATTCAGAGACAAAAACAAGGACGGGAAGATGGACAAGGAGGAGACCCGAGACTGGATCCTGCCAAGTGACTACGATCATGCTGAGGCCGAGGCCAAGCATCTGGTCTATGAGTCAGATTCCGACAAAGTACGTACTGTAGAATTAGTAAACTATTTCACATTTCATGAGAAATTCATTGTTCACAGGAACTTAACTTCCCATCTTATTCACTGAATACTGGGGGAAGTGGAACTGCGTGTGTGAAAGCTGATACAGCACGCACAAATGAGTCTGAATGATTGCACTGCGGGACAGCAATTGCTGTGAAAAATTGTTTCATTTAGCTTTATATTGTCATTGCAAACAAAACCACCACAAATCACAAAGAAGCACAGACACATGTTTATGAAATAAATACTTAAAAAGCCTGTTTGTTACATGCCTGCAGGAAAATCTATCCATCCAGTTAGGGTGCTTGTCCCTCTGTCACAGGCATGAAATGTAAACAAACTACTGTTAGTTGACTGATTTTAATCACTCTGAAGGCTGTACCACAAAGTTCGACAGAGCCACGTTGTCTTTGCCTTTGCTGACTCGACAAACCCAAAAGCCTTAGACAGAGGTAACATGTACTACAGAGGTGTTTTTGAACTTGCTCTGTTAACCCAGACTTGTTGGCACTCCTATAAAATAAGTCAAATGATGTGTTCAGCGTTTCAGTTGACTCTTCAGATTAATCGATATCGTGCCGCCAACTTCTGCCTTTGAAGAAAAATGAAAGCGTTACAGTAAAAAGCAACAATGTTGGTCAGATTAAGGCAAGAGAGGAATGCTGGTGGAAAATTTCTTGTGAATTTACAATAAATGTATTTTACCATTCGTTAACGTGCATGTGATGCAGTAAGTGATATGATGTTACATAAAATTTGATAAAGTGAATTTATAACTCATTCCCACAGATAAGAGTCTGTACTACATTATTTTGTTGCCGCTATCCAGTATGCTGATATATAACAACTCATTTGGCCAATATTGATATTGATATATCCACCTTTTCCCACCTAGCTTTTAGTGATCATCAAGTCTTGTCACTCGTGTAATTAACATCATATTATGCATACTCTTAAAGTGATGGCCCACCAGCAGATGGAGACATAAAATTAAATGCTTTTCAGTGTACGTAGTATTTATTAATTTTGCAAAATAAGAAAAATGCTTCAATTTAGTGTTGATGTTTTGTACATTATCACTTTGTCAATTACAAAAATGTTTATATCAGTTTGTGATATTGGCAGAAATCTGCAGGTTGACATATCCCAACATTTCATTTTAAAGCCAGTATCCTCAGATACAGATGATGTGCCAATATAACCATACATCCCTACTGTGACAAGAGCTTTTTAGCTGATTTCAAGCCAACATTTTAAACAAAAAGTGGTCCCAGCCAGATTAGGTCTACAACATAAGTTACTGTGGCGGTCTAGTCATGTCAAGAGAAAGCCTCCTTCATAGGAAGGAAAACTTACTTTAGACTCAACATGCCTCGCTAGCACACTCATCTGATTTTGTGGTACAGCCCTCTGGTTTTGTGCTTTTTTTGTTTGTTTGATCTCATCTCAGTCCTGTTTGTATGAATAGCCCTTTGAGATATGCTCATTGTGTAATTAAGATGAGAAAAGATGTCTTGTTTATTGTCTGCACAGAGTGACACAAATGCAAATCATACAAGACATACCAAGTACCTACACTAACACACAATAGCAACATACAGTCCTTCCATATCTTTGTAACAGTTCTTTTTATAAAGTCTTTGTGTACTGACACAAATGCAAGGCTCATCGTGTGTGTTACGCTTCCTCCATCAGGATGGCCGTCTGACCAAGGCTGAAATTGTGGATAAGTATGACCTGTTCGTGGGCAGCCAGGCGACTGACTTTGGAGAGGCTCTGACCCGACACGACGAGTTCTAGCATCCATCTGCCTCCAAAGACTCTGTTCATCTTGTGTACCACCTCACTCCTCCGACAGTGGATGGAGTAATTCAGACAAGATAAGCTCGCCTAATCCAACGCCACGGACAATAATTTATTTGATCTCTTGAATGTGTCCCATTGTACACACACTAACGTTACACACTAACAGTGTGACCTTGTGCTCAGTTGTGTTTCAGATTGGGATATACCGCCAGCCCTCTCTCTGCTTTCACACACTACTCTTCCCTTATTCCAGGTCAGGCGAAGAACAAACAGTGTTAGATGACTTTTTTTTTTTTCCTTTGAAAGAAAGATTTCATGAAATAGCCATGTTTTGTCGATGAAACCATAAAAGAACAAGTTTAGTTTTGCAGTATACCGTATAGTTTGTCGTACTGTTTATTTCTGCAATGCACTGGACTGTGAAGAGTAAAGCTGATCTCTATCCAGTAGAACTTGTTCTACTCCTCTGTCTAATCATGTTATAATCGGACCCAAACTGAAAACGCTAATTGTTGATTCACTTGTACTCTATTTTCAAGTCTTCATTGATCATAATCTGCTAATGCTGGAGTGGAGGACGTTGGGAACAAAGAGTAAATATTAAATTCCAGTGACGATGAAGACTATTTGCACTAGTGCAATACAGTATCATCAGTGGGACTGCGCTGTGTTTGCTATACTGGTCCCCAAAGCATCCATGTTAACACGAGCTACACGTCCTACATGAGGGCGAGCTGTGTGTTAGTTGAAGGATTCAGTAGTGAATGATTTAGGGATGGATGGATGCTTTGTCCTCGAAGCTGCCTACTTGCTTCTTTCTCATCACCTCAATAGTGTGTTTGTGTGTGTGTGTGCGTGCGTGTGTATCTGTGTGTTCATATGTAACTTGCATTCTTGATTGATTTGCCCTTTTCGATGTTATGTTTTGTTGGATTCAGCTGAACTAACTATTTTGTGTGCCAAGCAAAAAAAATTTGTCCCGTTTTTGTTAGCAGTATGAAAAAAATGCCCCCCCAAACACCCTCACTTTACCCTCCTAAATATGTTTGTTATGCTTGTATTATCACTACCACCATTTATAACCACTGTTGAGAATTTTTATGGTATACTATAATGTATATGATAATGTTTTTTTACAGGCTCACTGCAGCGACCACCCTTCCACTTGTGACTTTACTGTAAATAAGTTGTTGGTCTGCAGAGCACTCTAACAATCAGGTCCAGTTTTTGTGATTTGAGAAGAATGTCTCAATAAAACAAACAAAATTGGAGCTTTTAGTCCACTGCATTCTTTGGACCTGAAGTACTAGTTGTCATTAGTACTTCACACACTAGTTGCCTCACTTGCTATTACAAGTGAGGATTGCTCACTTTGTAACCAAGCTGTTGTTCTCAGAGTTTTTTTCTGTGGAAAGCCAAATATACTAATACATAGGTCTTTCACTTGCCACTTTAAAAAACTTAGGGCTCCATATTTCTAATAACTGTTTAAAATGATCGTGTGAAGTATTCAGTTTAAGTTGAAAATGGTCAGCGTTGCATTAGAGTCTCTGTTTTTCGCAGCTTTCTTCCTTTTTAGGAAATGCTCTTTTTCCTGCTTTCCTTTGGGTGGTTGACCCACTGATCTCTGGATTGTTGTTTCAGACCTTTTTCCTCTCTCCATCTGTTTCAGGAGAATCATTTGCCTCCTATTCTGCCCCATTATTAATCAACTATTGGCTATTTTAATCTGCAGACACTCAAAGTATCACAGCATGATACACATTTAATGCGTGTCTATTTTTGCGGTATGTCACTTCTATCCTGTGCAGACATTATCAAGCAAGTGAAGCTTAGGGGAATTTCTTTTAACCTATTTGTAACTTTTAAACATACTAAAAAAAATGAATTCACCCAAATAAGGTTTGATGAATAGTTTTTTAATTCAGCAGTTGTTCCTTTCTTAATTGAACATTTAGAAGCTTCGACAAAGAAGTTTTACACCTTACTAATCACCAAAAATTGACCAGCAAATTTTTGGTCATGCACATGCCTTCCTACCTCTACCCTGCCAGGGAAGAAAAACTGAGGCAGCTTGTAGAGTGGGCATAACAAAACGAGTAAGAGAGTTACACTTGGCCTATGTAAGAGCTTTGAACATACAGTAAAAATCTGAACCTACTTAAATGATAAATGTGAAGACAGTGGCCTTAAATCGTGTCTGCATGGAACTTTAATTTCCATAGAAAGAAGTGCAGCAATTTTCATTTCATGTGGATTTACCTTAAAAAAGACACACACACACACACAATCTCAGTTACAGTTTGTAAACATTTACAGACAATATATTTGATTAATTATTGATTAATTCAGGCTGTCCTACTTTTGGTGACTTTGCAGTGAATGAATATGTTGTATTCTTTATAAAGCTACTCATAATTTATATTGATAAGTTTGATTTGAGAGAAGTTTTTTAAACCTGCATTTTGCATTCAAGGTCATTCATTCCGGTCATCTAGGCTACTTATATTTAACTGGAAATTACGTGTTGTAATTGTGTGTTGTTAAATGTTTGTTTGAGTATACAGTGTGTGAGCATAGAGTATTCATGTGGCCCATGTGCTGCACATCTTGTGTATGTATTCAGTCCTCTTCCTTGTCTTGGAAAGTACCTACAACACAGCAGGACCACACTTTGTTTCTTTTCTTGCTCGGTGACGTGTCCACTCCTTTATTCTCTGTCGTCCGCCCCATCCCTCTCAGTTCTGAAATTCTTATTATAGTGACATCACTTACTGAATGTGATAAAAATGGGATTACAACGAGCCATCACTCTCAGCAGCTCCTCTTCGTCTGGCTCTAACTCATCGTCATCCACACTGTTCTTGTCTGCATCTTCATCTCCCAGAAAACCGTCTTCATCCACATCCCCGCGGCTGCCCTGCGTGTTTCCTGAGTTTGTGGAGGGCCTCCTGTCCTGAGATGGACTGTCGGCGTCTGCAGCCTCGCCTGATGGCTCTGGTAGGTCCAGTGATGTGGAGGGTCCGTCTGCCTCTGTGCTCAGGGTCACAGACGTTCGCTCTGGTGATACTGGAGGTGTGTTAAGGGGTGATGTATCTACATGTACAAGCTTGGCCTTTAAAGGCGCTTGCTCTGGGGTGGGCGGGGGTGTGCCCGTCTGCTTGGAGAGGGGTGAGGACGACAAAGGTGAATATGGGGGTGTCTTCACACGAGGTTTGCAGAAGGGTTTGTCTATTTCTGCCGAAGCGATTCGGGTATGACTCCATGGAACACTGGATTGAGAGGAGGGGCTGGTGACAGGGTCGGCAGGGTCATCGTTGGTGGTTGTTTGTGAATCAGGACAGGTGAGGGGTGGAGTTTCAATGGCATCAGGGGTTGCAGGGCTAGGACTGGTGTTAGGTGGTACCTCGGTAGGGTCAAGGGTTGTATCAGTTGGTGTGCCAGGGTTTTCTTCAAGCGGAGCAGCATCTTGAGCCATATGTGTGGGGCTCACATCCACAGCGGCTGGGTCAAAGGCTGGTGAACAGGAGGAGCTTTTGATCGGTGTAGAAACATCGTTTTTGAAGATGACAGGGCTGTTCACAGTTTCATTGGCGATTAAGCTGGTGTCAGGTGCAGCAGTCGTTCTGGGTGGAACGGGTCCTCCAGAGGAGGCGAGGTCTTGGTTGGTATAGACGCCAGGATTGTCTGGGAGGCTGAAGGAAGGATTGCAGGTTCCACATTCTTCACTGTTATATGCTTGTTCCTCATTGTGCAGCATGCCGCTGGGGTGACTCGCCTGGGGAGCAACCACAAGAGAATAAGTATCAATCAGTGAGTTTCAATTAACCCTCAAATTGCGCAAATTGAATTTGCGAATATGAAAAACACCTAATGGAATTAAGATAGGAAAAAACTTTATATTTATCACAAAAATGGTTTTATGCTTGCGTGAGGTGGTATTTCAGGCGATATGAAAAAGCCATATTTCACTGAAGCAGACACCTTTTTTACTTTTATAGGTCACATGATGCTGTGGCTATGCGCTTGTCGGTAGGAACTGGCTCCCTCGGGCATGATGCAGCAGGCGCTACAAGAAGTGTTAATGCATTGCAAAACTCTTCAAAAGTTGAGCAGATCATCTTGAACTTTTGAGTCCACAATTCCTCTGTGAAATCGTGGACTATCACCTCCGAGAAATCCCTCATACGTGGCCGCTCCTTGGTATTAGGGGCTTGCCTTTCCAATATGCTCATCAGCCCTGTCCCTCAGCCGCTGGCCTGCAGCTCAAGCATACCTGCTCACCTCCGACTCTGCTAATCAAACACTCTGCCTGTAAATGTTAATAACTAACATGAGTCTTTGGCTTGACTATGCTATCAAATAGCTATTAATGTGTTGCTAATATTAGATAAACCTTGTTTTCAATCACCGCTACTGACAGGTGGAAGTGAAAGTGACATTTCTCTTGCAAAACACTGATACAATGCCTGGCTTCTCATCTGATACCCCTCATTTTGCTATAATGTGATGCTAATGATAAAGCCCCACCCTGCAAGTTGATGGGATTTGTTCCTTAGTTTTGTGATGTAACAAACACTGGAAGTCAGAATTTGTGTTTTTGACAGTCATTGGTCCAAGGCAGAATTGCTTACCCATGGCACTGGCTGCTTGTCTCTCTCATGATATGTCTTATTGCACATAAAAAAACACTGCACTGACATTTTAACAAGGATAAAAACTTAATTGACGCTAGGGGGGTCTTTAAGGAGAAGGGAAGAATACATGACAAAGATAGTAAATAAATTACTCACCAGTTGGAACCAACGTAAGCTCTGTGGGAGTGCATGCGTTAGAGAATATTTAAGAAGCTCAACTTTACTGATCAACAAATCTTGGTAAATATAAATCTGTATTATAGAGATTAGGATCTCACCACATTGGGGTGTTTGCCTTGGGCAACACAGCCTCTCTGCAGTGGGTCCCTCTTTCCTCTGTGTTTCCTCTTCAGCCACATTACCACAGACAGGATGCATCCAAGTACAGTCATGAACATCATGCTTAGAAACATGGCTTTGCCCAAAGTGCAGCTTATTGGGCGTTCTTCTCCCAGTGGACTGTTAGGGACTGCAATGTACACAACAGTACATACAGGGACATTGTTTCAGTCTACACGCTCATCAGCAATGTGCAGTGAATGCAAGTGAAGACTGTGTCCTTACTTGATTGTCCTTCAGGTAACACCTCCACCACTACAGTAGCAAAGGTGGCATCACCCGACTCTTGGTCTATAGCTGTGACCTGTGAAGTATTTTGACTTTTTACCACATCTTCACCATCTTATTTACAGTATAGTTACAGTTATAAGACTCTGATGAAAGACAGAGAAGTGCAACACGGTGAAGTGGCATCATTGGAAGATTTAGCAATACATGTAATGTAGAATTCAGTGAGATTATAATTGTTGAAACAGGTTCATTGAAGATCAGTTTAGATTTGTCTTTGGTGCATATAGGGAAACCCCCTCAAGTTGTTCTTAAGATATCGCTTTCACAAGAATGAGACAGAGGAGGTCACAGAGACCTTGACCTGGACTGACATGGATGGACAACTCAAAAACATGTTGCCTCCGGCCTCAGCTATCGCCGGAGTGAAAGCATAAAAATGTTAACACTGGGTTTTTACTGAGGCTTACCTTAAGAATGTGTTTCTGTTTTGGTTTGAGTTGATTGGTCCTTGCGATCAGAAGCCCCTCCTGTGTGATCTGGTAGATATCTGTGTGATTGGATGTAGGACTGAAGGTGAAGTGGATCATGGGATTGAAACCCTGTGAATTTGTGGAGAAAAAGATGGCGATGGGTCACAATATAAATACAGAACTGCTGTGAGCACTTTTGCACTGTGGGTGTCATGAGTGTGGAGTAGTAGTGAAGTGCATACATGGTTGAAGTCTTGATCCTGCACATGTAACATCAGCGCTTTGCTGCCATAGGTATTGACCAGCGAGGCAGGGCTCTTTCCGGCAGTTAAAAAGCCTTGATATTCAGCCATGTCAAATGCTGGGTAAAACTGGTTCACTGCCAGAACTCGGACCAACACTGTCGCAACAGAATACTTCCTTGGGTCATTTTCTTGATATGCCTGGGTTTAAGACACAGAAAGATAGAAAAAATGAATGAGATTGGGTTTTTGGGTTAAAAGCATGTAGTGCAGATGTCTTTCAGTCTTACTGCTAAGTTTGGTAGTCTTACCATGACCTGTAGATGCAGCTCTGGAGTTGTGAGTTTGTCTCCAACCCCCCGAATCAGTTTTATTTCCCCTGTTTCTTTGTCCATCAGGAAATGCCCATCATCGTCCCCTGGCATGAACACAAACACAGTTACAGGTATGCACATGTAAGCCTGTGCATTTTAAATATTAATTTGGTGTGTATGGTACCTGAGAGAATGGCATAGCTTAGTGGAGAGCTGATTCCTCTGTCTCCATCCACTGCATGAATGGGACCAGGAGAGAAGTCCAACACAATGTCCTGCAAAATGACACAGATTTGTTGGTTTCAAATCATTGGTGTTTGAATCCATGGAATATGGAAGACACAACCAAATTGCCTAAACAACTGATTGTGTGGAAGCTCCCATGTAAAGTTTGTCAAGATCAAGTTAATGTCATTAATGGACAATCTTGTATAACACCAGAAACATGTGTGGGATGTGGGATGTGTGATGTGTGGGTTTAGCAGCTGACCGCTTCCCCCTCTGTGATGTTGACTGTGTACACAGGGCTGGTGCAGATGCGACTGGTCTCATCCTGGAAAAGCAGCATGCAGGGCAGGAACTGTGGGTACTGGTCATCTCCATCCAGGACGGTGATGTTGATGGTGGTGCTGGTATTGAAGTGCTCAGCTGTATTCATTTCCTGAGGTAACAACAAGTCAAGGTTTGCTTTGGAGGAGATTACTCTGGTCAAGCACGTTTGATGGAGAAAATAATGGATGCATGAACTGAAATATGGTTCACCCTCTCTAACAGTAACAATAAGGAATCATCTTTATTTTCTTGTGAAGGATGATAGAAACTTAGAAATTGATTTAATTTAGATGAATGTGCGGATACATTTACTCCGAATGTACATAGCTTACCGAGGCATGGATGGTGACAGTAAGCAGGGTTTTGGTTTCATAGTCAAGAGGCTTGGACAGGATCACCTCTCCGCTGTTGGGGAGATCAACCTTGAAGTATTCTGCATCAGGCTGCACAACACACACAAACACTTTAGCAATGGTGTTTTTTGTTGTGGTGTTTTTGTAAAAGTGTGAAGAGGGTTAGCTGTGGCTCAGGAGGTAGAGCGGGTTGTCTACCAATACAAAGATCGGCAGACACGCAGATCTTCAGTCTGCATGTCAGAGTGTGCTTGAGCGTGATACTGTGTGTGAATGTTTAAACTGAATAGCAGGTGGCCTTGGCCATCAGTCAATACGTTTACATGCACAGATAAGTCGAGCTATGGCTATAGCTCAGTTAGCCCGTTTAATTTGTAAAAGTGCCAGGGGAGAATCGACCTATAATGGAAGTATGTCCGAATCCCCCTTTCAGCTAGTTGCTACAGACCGAATCACGATCACAACAGTTTATTTACAAAAACTTTGGGGTAGAAAACTGCTGCGTCACATAGGCCACATATAAACAGCTCCGAGCAAACTCTGCCTTCATTGATTACTTTTAAGCTACATAAAAAAGTCAATAGTTGCTTAAGTATACGCTATATTTAGAATATTTTCACTGCTTTACTTTGCTGTAAGACAGCCCTTACAGACAGAGATTTGAAGCCACTATATAAAAAACAGCAGACTTCGTTGAGAAAACAGTCATTTTACTCCGCAGAACAACAGAATTGCTGATTGATCATAAATAACGAACAGTCTTGATCCCTAACCACAGAGGGAGGCCAGCATGGCTGCTAATAGCATGCGCAGAACGCCTAGTCCAGTTAAAGCCAAACTGAGGTGTACACATGATGGAGTAAATCGACTTCATTATCTCAGTGTGTTAGTCCAACTTTAAGATATTCAATTTTGTGCAATTTCAGTCTGTCCTACACGTTTACCTGTGTTTTAAAAGTCCAGTTTTAGTCCAAATAACACAAGAATTCAACCTTTTTTAACATCATCTAGACTAGATGGTGGTATTCAAGATTTTTAAAGGAGAGTAACTCACTGATGCCTGGTCAATGGAGTAAATGATCTTGTCATTATCTGCATCAGTGGCCTGGACAGTAAACACCACAGTATTGACTGGAGTCAGCTGGAAAGCACACAGGCAGAGAGACACTTTAGCACTTTAGTCCTGTATGTTTTGGGTATGCATACACAGATTTGTGTGCATGTGTTTGTGAATGTGCCATACCTCACTGATAATAAGAGACTGGACAGTGTCCTCTGCAAATATTGGGAAATTATCATTCT
Organism: Plectropomus leopardus; assembly: GCF_008729295.1. Taxonomy (NCBI): domain Eukaryota; kingdom Metazoa; phylum Chordata; class Actinopteri; order Perciformes; family Serranidae; genus Plectropomus; species Plectropomus leopardus. The sequence goes on from NC_056473.1 coordinate 28,095,156, forward strand.
CATTGAGGATCTCCACCATGAGCCTGTGCACACCCTACAACAACATTAAAAAAGACTTTCATATTTGAATATGGCATGACTCGCTGAGGAGTTATTAATAAGATGAAAAGGACAAGACATACCTGCAGTGTGTCATCTTCATAACATGACAACTCAGCCATTAGGACAGGGCCCTCAGCCTGAGGGACAACAACAGATATGAAGAGACAAAGAAGACTATTTTTATTATATTATTATTGTTCCTGTGCAATATTGCTAAGATCATAGGGCATTCCCAAAAATTTCGAATGCATGTCACAATATTTCTCTTACATTTAATACAAGGCTTCATAGTCTTTTGTATTTGTTGTGCACTCTCATGTTTGCCTACTCTAGAAGGTCCTATATTTTTACCTACATTTTCTCAACTTAATGTCATTTAAATATAGAAAAATATAATATTGTAGCATGCAGTTTCTCTTCCTTGATGTTAATCATCAAATAATCATGCATGTACACCAAAAAGTTTAGAAATAATACAACAAATAGCACACTTCCACAGCACATTTCCCTTTTTCTTTTACTGTCATATTTTCCTTTTATGATTACAGCCTAAGAAATTAACAGTTTGATTTTAATAAAGTGCGTTGGAAAGACAGTCACAATTCTAGAGGGAGCTCGCGACCCATATTGACTACATGCTAAGTATAGTTGATTAAGCTGTATGTTAAAACTTTGTAGCTTTAAGACTAGAAATAATTTGTTTTTGAGGACAGAGAGACTGAAGTAGATAGACTGAGATGCAAAGAGAGAGAGAGAGACTGCTAATCTGGTTGACCCTTTAACAGCTGCCATGAGTTAAGTCAGCTGGCTGCGAAGAGGATGACGGCAATAGAGATTGTATTCGGTCCAAGGACAAGGCTGCAAGGTTCAATCTCCGATAGTTTGCTCTAAACTTAGATACAACTTCCTCATTGCGGCCCACACTATAAGAAGCATTAGAACTCAGAAAAATGGAACTGCACACATGAAACTTGTAGTTTTTGCATCATATTCATCATAAGAAAGCTCCAGCACTCAGGTCAGACTTTAAGAGGGCACATCTTGACTCAGTTACCTCTCGGTCAAGGACCTTGTCAGCTGATGTGTTCAGCCGGATGCTTCTTTCATCCAAGAAGAACCAATCAGCATCCTTTCCATTCAGGCTCCAGTAAACCCCCTCCATTGTGGTTTCAGCCATGAGTTCAGCAATGACCACTCCTGGTTGGCTGTTTTCTCTGACTGTTGTAAATACATCCTCACCATCCAAACATCCACCCCACCCTGACATCCCTGCATAAACAGAGCAAGAAATCCACAAATTCCTTTAACATCTGGATCATCATCAGCTTTCTTGTGCTGCATTCAGACACTTTTTATTAGAATTCAAACCTCTTAAACTCTAGAAAACTGGTTTGATTTTTTTTAAACGTGATTAAACACAATCAGTAACTTGGGAAGAAATGTCCCACAAACAAAAAACCCAAACAAACATAGGTTATTAAATATTATCTAGAAACAAGGGAAAAATGTTCAGAACATCAGATTACTTATTCTCTTAATTATATGTTTAACATTATGTTAAAGAAAAAAAGGAAAAAATATATTTATTTTCTTTTATTCATTTTTGGCTGTTTCTTTTTAAGTTGCTTGTATTTTTGAAAGAAATCAAGCCAATTTGCTCAGGTTTCAAAGATCCTGCTAAGAACGAACTCTGATAAGAACACATTTGACGTGGCTGTACCTGTGGCTGTGTGGATACACAGGAGGACCAGCAGGGAGCAGACTAGTGCCTTGACCTGAAACAAACTCCATTTCAGTTCAAAGAGGGCCATCCCTGTGCTCAGGCAGGCCTTAGGGGCCTGTTCTTTCTGAGAAAAGAGAGAGAAATGAACATAATTAACTAAACACGGCCATCCTTTTCCCCTCTGCAGTATGAATGAGTGGGCTAGACTGAGCTTTACTCTGTGCCTTAATGGCAACACGACTTAAGAAGCATCATTAGGTTAAGACCCTCTCATAATGTAGAAACACAAGCGCACACACACACTCTGCTCTGTCCTGTAAGTCCCTCAAATCCCTTTAAAGTGGGTTTGTTTCTGGGTTACAACAGTCTGAGAGCGTAGACCTGCTTTTCTAACCATAACAATAAATAGTCTTGAGCTTCTGAGATACATTATTTCTGCATTTGTGGCTTTCTAAAGGATGCATTTTCTACAAGCACAGAGAAGAGCTGTGGAGTAACAGTTAATCCTTCTAGCTGTGTACTTGCCGTGCACAAGTCTGCTTGGGAATTTAGCCATATTTCTTGACCTTTTAGTTACATTTTATGTAAATTAACCCTTAAATGGACAGGCACATAAAAATATTTTGGAAGATTCGTTAATGTTATTTTCTAATGTATCCACAATAACAGGACACCCCCCCACCCCAAAAATGTGACCTTAAGTTTCCAAATTACTAACTGTATCTCCCCAAATAATTAATAATAATAATTATATAATTATTAATTAATATATTATTATTATATATTATTTATTAACAATTAATTTGCTACTTTCTTTTATGTTTTGCATTATCAGTTTTTTAAAAAGTGGAAAATAACGCTGAACAAATGCTATTTACATACAGTATGATCTGAGCTGTTGACACAAATCTATTCCTTGAATAAACAATGACAATGGTACAGCAGCTTTTAAATCTGAAAAACAATAATAAATCAATGTTTCACACCTTTATATCATTGATTATCTATAGAGAATAGGCCTAAAAACAGAAGTACATCTGTGTGTGATTACTGCTGATTTTATACCCTTATCTGGGCAATGTATCCTCCATGATACAGACATTATAAACCTCATTATCAAAGCTGTGATAAAGCAAATAATTATTAAAAAAAAAAACAAACATATAAAATCATTCTTAAAAAACACATTTCTAATTTTTGATTACCAATGATGAGTATATTTTTGAAAGTTGGTATGAAGTCACATGACCTAAGTAGTTGACCCACCTCCCCCTTCAGTGTCTTACATTATGATTAAGTTAACCCACTTAATGCCCCTCCCTCCACAGCCCGTCAAATAACTGTATCCCCCAGGACACAGAAACCATTTAAGGGTTGTGTGACCAAATGTTTATCATGCTCTTGTGGCTCTGGTTGCACTGCCATGTTTATCTGTGCAAGTGTTTGAAGGTGATGAGGGGGTTTAGCAGGAGTCGGGGTTACTCAACTCCTACTGAAACGACAACTCTGCTGCAAATGCAAGGTAAATAAACACACAACTGATTTATCATGAATATAAACACAGACCGCCTATACTGTTGTTCGGCTGACTGACCTGCTGTTGTCAAATCCTCTGCAGCTTGTCTGTCAGTCTCCATATCCCCCTGACTTGTGATGAAAGCAGCATCTCTGATTCCTAAAAGCCCTGAAAAGCCACTAAACACCACTCAAAAAGGCATACTGAGGCTTTCAGCAATAAACAATCGATATCACAATACAACACTATCCACACACTCACACACCAACACACACACACTGACCCCCCCCAAAAAACATTAAAAAGCAGACAGCGCCTTATGGTGTGTGTCCTGGGATCAACGTCAGCTCAGAGGCTAAAGCCAGAGGGTGGGGCTTACCTGGTCAGGGACAAAGGCTGAGCCAATTAGATTAGAGATGACAAGAGCCTGACGGTAAGGTCAGACACCACGGTCACAAGTGAATTTAAGAGATTTGTCTGGTGCAAAGACACTTGACCCCCAACATCAACAGTTTGTCATGCAATCAAAGTTGCATGGTCGGATCGTCCAATCAGCTCTTGTTTAATTTGATTTGGAAAATTTATTTCAAACATGTAAAAAATAAAATAGAGAAATGATCATACAAACAAGCAGAAAAGAAAAGGTAATATATACAGACAATGAAAAACATAATGCAAAAGATCTTGTCAAACACTTGATGACTTGGTTTGTATATTTGAAAAGGAGTGTGAACAAGTACAAACTTATTAAATCCCACCCCTTCTCCACAAATCATTGAATTATTCTTGCTCTAATCAATTAAACATATGCATGTACCCAAATACCCAAAATCAAATATCTACAAATCTGAATTATTATTTACAGAAAAAAAGAGGAAGATAAAAAGAATATATATTAACCCTGATTTGTTTCAAAAATATAGGAAAAAGACAATAAGCAGTGAAAGAAGAAATGGCCCCAAAATTAGCAAGAAAGTAGTATTACCTGAACATTAGTAATTAAAAAATAAAGATTAAATAATATAAAAAAGACAAAAAAAACCCCCAAAAAAACAACAAGGAAACTGTCTGGAAAAAAGTGCTTAAAATGTACAATAATTCCGTAACATAAATTTAAAAATGTAAATTTTATCACTGTAAATAAGGTTTTCCCTATTTTTTTCTTTTTTTTCCAACAGTACTAACACTGTAAATTTACAAGTTACAAGTTACATTTTCCCCTTTAAATTGTAACCCCCCTCTCGATCACTAAACAATTTTTGAATATTTTCTTGTAGTAGGTTATTTTAAGCCTTAAACATCATTTGTGCCATTTGAAATTCCACAAGATCGGTAAAGTTTGATAATTTTGACTTTAAGAGTAACGACTTTTTGTGATCCAAATATCTGACATTGTGAGTAATCCCAATGGCTTTTTTCTAGAGAAGAAAGAGTGAAAGTAATGTAGTTCAAGCTGTAGCTGCTGTATTTCAAAGAATAACAGAAAATGTCATAATCTTGATTACATTAGATTTTGGCATCTTTTATTATACTTTACACGTACATATGTCAGTGTAGTGTTCAGGTTAGAACTTGTCTAAAGAGTATAAGAACATACTTTGGCTACGCAGCTTGCGGCTGTTGGATTTGCTCAATTAGTGACATGTGACAACTAATGGGGCTTGACAAGAGATTAGCTATCAAACATCGGCTGTTCACCTTCTGAAGATTAACCCACATCCTTTTTCCACACTTGTCCCAGCATGCCTAGACAGACAGACACACACAAGTAAAAGATTGTATCTGCATGTATCTCTCGGGCTCCGGTGATGAAAGCCATGGTCTGGCTCATCAAGAAATGTTTTGGTTAGTGCAGGCTGGTGAGTGGTTTCCATTGTTAGAGAAAAGCAGGGGGAGCAGGAGTGTAAGTTTGCCTCAGGGAAAAGTCAAAACACTGTGCAGTGTCACTGACACAAAGTGCTGAGGACAAGCATTCCTAAGTTGAAAATAAAGACCAAATCACTGTAGTTTTTCCATTTTACTGTGGTGACATAATATTCTGAAAAATAGTTTAAAACAGGCAACCAGACTTGTTGAGGCTGTGCATGTACTGCTGTGATTGGACATAACCACTGGATGTCAGCAGAGATGTGGTTAAAACGATGATGGAGGCTGGTTGATGGATAATGTTTGGCTTTGTCAACTACATCATTGTTTTACAGAATGTGTGTTTTGCTTTTTTTGTAACGTTAACCTCTATGGCAATCATTAAAAACTGAGCAGAATTTCTGTTGGCAACTGCTGATTCAACATCTCTCAGCATCTCTCTATTTAATATCCACGTAATATTAGCATTCAATGCGATAAATTAATAAATAAAATAATAGAAACAAAAAGAAAACGAGATTGTGCGTCTAGAAATGTCATTAGGCTATAGGTTACATTATAGTAGGCTATAGCTCTATTGTGTGTTATATGATATGAATAGGCTTAGATTTTAAATATTTTGAGTATCTCTATCATAACTTACCAGACTTTGATCCTTTATCTGCTTTTTGATTCTTACGGTAAATGTTACTTATTGTATTGCGCTGTGAGCCTACACTGCGCCTATTATATCAAGTTGTTAGTAGCCTTAGGGGCCTACACTGGATGTGTAATGAGCTGCAATACACTACATTTTATCATGTTAGAGTGCCTATCATACTTCTGTGGTTATTTTGGTGAAAGTAACACAAAAGTAGTGTAACTCATTACAGTTCAGAGACAGTAATATTGTAATATAACTAATTACTTTCAAATGACAGTAACTAGTCATATATAACGGATTACATTTTGGAAGTAACTTGCCAAACACTGTGTTTAAGTACTACTGAAGTGTTTGGTGGATTAAATCCACATTAACTCTGACCTCCGTTCAGTCGTCTCCGTCACCACACTCAGCTGTCTGTCTCTATAATGAAAGGACATTTGTGGCTCCAAGAGGCTGAATCCCGTAACAACTTTTGGGATCCCCTCAGTTTTTCTTTCGTGCCACCTTGAGGTTTACATTTGTGGTTTTGAGTGAAATGTCTTGACAACTTTGGTGGCTCACTGATCTTTCATCTAAAGTCACCAATGGGTCAAAATTTTTAAATGTTTTAATACCTTGGTTTATGACTAAATACCTGCAAAACTAACAACGTCATCGGCTTTCAGCTACATAGATAGATAGATAGATAGATTGATAGATAGATAGATAGATAGATGGACAGATAGATAGATGGACAGATAGAAATAATATCAATAATAATACATGTCATTATGAGCATGTTAGCATGCGTAGCATTCAGCTCAAATTATCTTTCTGCCTCAATCAGCTGCTTGCGTGGCTGTAGACTTCTTTTTCTTGTTCTAAGTTGCTGAATTCGTCCTGCACATCGACCCAACATAGTTTGGGTGTAGCATTTCCACTGGGTGCAAAGTGGGTGTGAGAGCAACATTTTGTTCATGTCAGTGTTCCTCTGAGACACATTTCTCAATTGTGAAAAATTCATAAAAACTCAGTTCTACATCAAAGACTAAATCCCTTAACAAAAATCTGCTGCATTTTTCCGCTCTCTACTGCTTTATCACTGTCATCTATCAGCCCTCTTGGCTTGGAAGTGCCATGCCATCCTGAGGGATTGAGTGTATGTTGAAACTCCACCGAAGCAAAGAAGGCAAGTCCTGTGGGAAAACTTTTTAATTGTGATTATTACAGACTAACTGGCATGAGTCACGGATGAGGTTTAATTTGGTATGTGGACAGAGGGTGGGAAGACCTTGAATTGTGCATTTGAGTATGTCTCCTTTCAGCCTTGATCTCTTTCAACAGATATAATCTCAATCTGTGCAGAAAACAGTCTGGAGTGATGAGGGACTCTCCAGTCTGCTGCATCCATTAGGAACACCTGGGTGTCCTATCATCACACCAAAAACACTTGAACAAGACAGAGCGGCAGACAGTGCGTGTGTCTCTATGTGCAGCAGTGTCAGTGTAGTATCAGAGCCATTGCTTACAAGAGTGCACTCCAAGAAAGGCTCTGAAATAATAAACACAGCAGAGAAAAGAAGGACAACAACGTGAGAGGAAAGCCAAGAGTTGTGGAGACAGAGGTGGTTGTGGGGGGAGCACAGTGGGATGCACACTGGGACCGTTTCCAAAGCAGTGAAACATGACTACTTGTGTTTACCCCCGCCCTCTCTGTCTCTCTCTCTCTCTCTGTACACACACACACACACATTTGGATGCTTCAGCACGGCTCCCCTCCAGTCTCCAGACCAGGTTTTAGCTGATTACCAAACTGGGGGTCTTTGGGAATCAACACCACTGAGCAGAGATGGGTGGGGAGATGTTTTTTTTTTTTTTTTTTTTTTTTTTTTTTTTTTTTTTTTTCCTGACAAAATGAGGGAAAACAGGGGAAGAAAAGACTTCATCCACAAATACCCGCATGGGGCTGGAAGAGGAGGAAGGCGAGACAAGAGCCGGTGACCTCACGCGCACTGCACACCTGAACTTTTTCCTGCATGCTTGTCTTTTTCTCTCTCTCATTAGAAATAACAAGCATCTTGCGCAAGGATATCATCAAACTCTTTGTGATCATGGAGTGAAAGTGTTGTAGACACGGCCCCGGGGGGGAAGCTAAGTGTGTGACTGCAGAGAAGTGACGCCCTGCCTGCATCCAGATGTTTCATGTTTCGCCTGCGCGCTCTTTGGAAAAGGTCTGCTCGCAGAGGGAATAGGGGGATCCTGAACGTATTGTCCAAGGTCCATGTCACAGACTGAGGTTGAGAAATCGATGAAAACCATGCTTTTTGCATAGTGTGTTCGGATTTTAATCCAGGTTTAACTTTTTTTCCCCTCTGGAGAATGGAGAGCAGCAAACTGAGAACGCTCATGCTGCTGGAGATACATTTGCTGTGGGTCTTTGCGCTGTCTGTGCAGGGACACTCCAGTCCCAATCAGGAGAATGGTGAGTTTACAGTGTGCAACTGGTAATTGATTATTTACTTTATATTTTCAGTTTCATTTAATTTCAGTTTTGTTTATTTTCATATCTTTTATTTTCATATCTCTTTTACTTTGGTAAAAGTAGCAACACTATTCTGAATTGTCAGTACAGTGGTGGAAGTACAACATTTTAAGTACTTGTACTTTATTTTAGTATTTTCTTTTCATGTCACTTTATACTTTTACTCCACTACACTTCAGAGGGAAATATTGTACTTTTTACTTCACCACATTTATCAATATTTATGATATATGTTTTTTGATAATTTGTTGTTTAAAAAATAGTTTTTTATATGGAGGGTTTATTTCCCCTAATTAAAAAAAAAGTCTTATAATCTATAAATATGTACAGAAAAAGTGTAGGTTAAAACTGAAGCTTATTATACCTACCATTTTTACTTAGAATATTTTCTTGAGTAACTCATTTAATCCTAAATTGTTTTTTTTTAAAACAGTATAAATCATAAGAAATACAAAAACAAACAATATCAAGATTCAGATACAGGAAAGAGGATTTTTTTTGGTAATTATTTGTGCAGCTTTGAAATTAACTATATCACAAAATTTTAAATCATATAAGTTAATAAATAGAGCATCGGTTGGTTCATAATAATTTGATTGATTTACAATTCTGATAGCTAATTTTTGTATGCATGCACCACTGTCACGATATAGTAAGTTTCATCACATAAGACAAAGTTTTTGTATAAGCGTTATTGTACCTTTAATTGAGAGTCGTCAGATGACACTGACTGCACTCTGCTGTTCTGCTGTGGAGGTCAGTTGTTCGAGGTCAGTTGGGCTGCCATGTGTGACCCCTGATGAATAGCTTCATTCTGATTATCTGATTCAGTCCAACAATCATCACAACCCACAAACCACAGTGTCATCCCCCATTAGACAGAGCAGGACCTCATGTAATATGATGTGTGTCATACAAGTCTTTTTTTTCTCTTTCCAAGTGATCGACCTTCTGGCAGCTCTAAACATGTCCCATCACACAAGTGGCGTGGCCAGACTGCAGAGTCCCGGCAGTTTGATTTATAAAATACGTCCCAGAGCACCGTACCTGACTCTTCCTCGTGAATATTCCCACTTCTTGTACTCCAACCTTCAGGGAGGCATGGGGGTGCATTTGGTGGGGCATCAGACGTCCAGCTCAAGTGCTACTCTTTTTTCTCTCTCCTCTGCGTCCTCACCCTTTCTCCAAATCATCTCCTCCACCCTAAATAACACTCTGCGTTTGGACTACCAGGCCGGAGGAGGAGCTCAGGGCCTTGCCAGCTTTCACTTCCCCAGGAGAAACCCCTTCTCCGGGGAGGAGTGGGTGCAGTTGGCTGTGAGCCTGGAACCTGACAGGCTGGTATTTTTTGTAGACTGTCAAGAAGCCGTGGTTCTACCGATAAAAAGTGAAGAGAGATTCAACCTGGAGCTTCCTCGAGATACTGTTGTCACTCTTGCCAGCACATCGGGGAAGAAAGACAGCAAATTTAGTGTGAGTTTCTTGCACACACTGCATGGCTGTAACTACCCATGTACTGACAACTGAAACATCACCTTTACTGATTTACTTACTGTTCACAGTAGTCTTATATAATTCAGGCTGCTTGCAGTTCTACATTAGCACAATGGGGAGATATTAAAAACGCAGCAACATAATAGTGAAATTTGGAACTACAGTACTGTATATAACTGAGGTGTGGACTGGAGTGACATTTGATGACTTTAGACTCAACTTGTCACATAAAAAGAAAAAAAGTCTTGCAACCTGGTTTTGGACTTAAAAACCACTCACCCATGACTTCACTTGGAGCCTTTTGACTTGAAAACACCTGGTACCCCTCCCCCAAAGAATAAAAATTATGTTTTTTAAAAAGTGGGGGTATACAGTTTAAAAGAGTTCTTTAAACACATCCGCAAGAAAAGGAAAATAAGGGCTGGGGAAAAAAGAACAAAACATGCAATTTAAAGACTAGAAAAGGATATACAGTTCGTAAAAGCCCTGAAAGCAGTAGTGATATATGTACATATAGAAGGACATTGCAAAAAAAAATGGTGGTCAACAAAAAATTGCAGTACGCCATATGTGTAGGTGGAAAGTTACAGACATAACAACTTCCAATTGACCTGTTTTAACAAATGAATACAAATTTTTAAAAAAAGTCACGATTCTTTCTGTAATCTTAATACATTATTACTCTGTCGTTAAAATGGCATTTCATTTGGTGAACAGCGCATTATGACTTGTTTAGGACTTCAAACTCAAAGTTGACTTGGGATTTGAGTGCAAAATTTGAGACTCTCTTTTGACTTGCAACACGACTCATCCCACTTTTGCTATATACCAAATGTATGCAATTATTCTATATAAACTACAGTTACATTTCTTATGTTCTCCCTTCAATTTTGTCTCTGTATATACAGTAAAAGTTAGTGTTTGAGTGTTTCTGTGTTTCTTTATGAATGCAGGGATATTTGAAGACGGCTGAGATTTCAATGAGAGCATATCTAAGGCGGCCGTGGCTCTGTGACAATGTTACAGGTAAAGGAAGATTAACTACATCATAAAAGAGTGTAAATCATTGTCTTTGTTTAGAGTATCTGAGTCCGTTTGAGTTAAAAGTAAGGATATATGTATGGAGATTGCCAAAAAATCCCCAAGAGAGAGGCCTTTCATAGTAAACATCACAGCTCACTGGAGAGCTGTGATTGATTTCTTTTTTCTAGACACTGTATATGTGCAAACACTGTCTGTCTGTACATGTGCAGCCATAAATCCATATGAATAGAACAGCATGCTGCAAAGCAAACACTGCAGAATTTACAGTATGTCAAAGGCTGCAGGTTCATTTCCTTCTCATTTCCTTTTGCTCCATTCCTTTACTTTATTACTGACCCTGATATTTTACTATATTTTTGAGCACTCTTGCTATTATATAAACTATTTAATAACTGATAAAACTTTATTTTGCAACCCTGTCTAGAATCCCAAACACTGAGATACTCCTGAAACTCAGGAAGGGAACCTCAGTGGTTTATGTGCATTAGATCATATCTTTCGGCCCTCAGGCAGGAAGTGCCCCAGTTTGTTTATTATTCCTCAGTGTGCGTCTTAATTTCTACAGCATTTTTGCAGGATGTTTGTTTAGATTCCAAATGTATTCTTTTATTCATTCATTCACTATTTTGTTGTTCTTTACGTCATTTGTTGCATGTCTGTCCATCCTGAAAGAGGGATCCCTCCACAGTTGCTCTTCCTGAGTAAACACTGTCTGATTTTAGCCTATTTTTGCTAAATTTTTAGCTGAAGACTCATTTTAAAGTCAGGCTTAATTTCAGCTGTGTCGGGTGTGGTTTGCTGTGCAGTGTTGCAGGGGGGAGGGAGGACCGATCATCTGCCCCCGAACAGTCGATTCCCCAATGTCAGTGCCTTTTTTCTCACTGTGCCTGTGCAAAATGTCTAACAGAGCGTCTGAAGACGCCATGGCAACACGATGCTGGACATAGGAAGTGCAGTTTATCGCCGGTAGCGACTGCACAACAAGGAATGTTGTGCATAGCTCACATTAGCTATTAAGTTAACAACAGTAAAAGTAGCTAGCTTCCTTCCAGTTCTCTCTGCAAAATGAACAAGCCACACTGTCTTCAAAGCCATGTGCGAGTCCATATGCCCCAGCGCTTCTTTTTCTTGGACGTCTCAGCACACAGGATTGCACAGATTATCAAGGCAGCACACCTCTGTCTTATTAGCATTGTTGCTAATACTTGCCTCAGAGCTTTCAAACTAATCTTTTTTGACAATCGTCAATAGCCAAGACAGTCTGCAGGGGCTGACGGGCCGTTTTTTACACTTACAGTGTGAGCTCTAAGGTCGTAGTGTGACAATTGGGCCATACAGTGTGAGCACATTTATCATGAGCTTTGGCTTTACATCCCAGACAGTTTACTCGTACAGTATGAGTTGGAATTAACAACAACATTTCTAAAATCGTACAGTTTATGCCCAGCTTTAGTCGCTGTGAGAGTCCAAGGACAGAGGAATGTTGTGTGCTGTAAGCCCTCTGAGGCAAATTGTGATTTGTGATAATGGGGTTTATAAATAAAATCGACTTGACTTCATTCACAAATTATTCAAGAATCTCTTCTTCCAACTGCTGCTTTCTCCTTCCAGATTCTCTGCCTCAGTCTCAGTACGCAGACGCTCATAGCTCAGATTTTCGGGCTGACAGCAGTCGAATGTTTCAGAAGGATGCATCCCCCAGTAAACCTCAAACAAGCCGGAGGCCAAAGGACCAAACCAGCCATTATCTCCAGGACGTCCAGAGTGACCAGCTGCAGAGAGGTGTGGTGCTGGGGCCTCCGGGATCTCCTCAAGGGGTGAAGTCTGTTTCTCAGGCACAGAAAGATGACAGGCTGAAGAAGCTGGAGAAGAGGGTGGAGGAGCTGGCTCGCATGCTGGACATGGTCAAAACTCAGGTGTCGCAATTAGAGTATATGACTTTACATGATAAAACAAAGAATGTCAAGTTATATGTGACATGACATGGCGTTTTTGTTTTTCAACAGAATGCGGACCTACAGTCACGCGTACAGTACCTGGAGGGATGTGAGTGTGTGAGGCAGCGATGTGTGTGGGAGGGGCGTGAAGTGGAGGACGGCCAGCACTGGCAGATTGACCTCAACACAGTGTGCACGTGCACATCTGGAAAGGTCACATGTCAAGCTAACATCAAAGGTAATGATGGTTTAGCTTCTGCCGAACTTCTTTCTCTCTGTCTTTTGCTCTCTCTGTTTATCTTTTTCACAAACAAAATCCAGACTTTCAACAAAGTAACACTAACACATATTCAAATGGTGTTAAGTAGGTAGTTTGCAGATGGCCATCCCTCTCCCAGACCCTTGTCTGTCTAACCCCTGTCAAAATGGAGGCGTATGTTTCGTCTTGACCTCTGATCCCACTGGGTTTCACTGCTCCTGTCCTCCAAACACCAAGGGACCGGTGTGTCAGAGACTGCTGAGACAGGTATTTTTGTGCCAGGATTAGTGGCGTAGTGAAGATTCATAAAGTGTTAACAAAACGACAAAATGTTCATGTTGGTGGTGAACTTTTCTGTCCATGTTGTGAAAGTGCGAGTGAGTCCACCGCTCCAGTCCAAATATCTCTACAGCTTTCAAATGAACTGGAATCAAAGTTTGTACAGACATTTTTGGTGCCAAAATGATGGATTGTAATAATCCCCAAATCTTTCAATCATTTCAAAACTTCAATTTGCCTTATACTTTGACTTTTTCCTGGAGGCCATTATGGAAGTTAGCAATGCTCTGGTTCCCTTGTCAAAACTGGAGGAGCTAAAATGCTTACAAACTTATTTCCTGGTTTTAGGACTCATTCCTGCAGCACACTATACTCAGCCTCAGCTTTACATTTTGTTTGGTGCTAACCAAGAATTGTTAAAATGAGACGGAGGACATTTTAAACACTTATACCTCGGCACGTTAGCTTTTTTATTGTGTTCTGCATTTATCTCAAAGCCATGGTGTCAGAGTTGCTAGCACGGCAGCTTCTTGTACTGTTGAGCATGTGTTCTTGTGTGCTTTTTTCTAGTTTCGTCTGCTGTAGGTGTTTCGATGTTTTAGTTTTGAAGATTTGCTTATTGTATCTTTGGTCACCCGGCAGGTCTCCAGAACTTTTGAAATGCTTGAGGTGGGTCACAATCACAAATGAAAATGAAGGTTTGAATCCCTCTTCTGTTAACAGTTGTGTTACTGTAGTTTTCTTATAGTTTTAGCATTTTCTTTTTAGCAATTGTATTAGCAATTGCCTATGTAGTTTACTACTTTGTACACCACAGTAGTGAGGTAGACATTTTGGGAAATACACTTTTTTGACGAGTTCAATCACACAAGATCTTCTAGGCAGATTTTTCAAACTCTTGGATTAAGTGAACCTAGCCGTCTTCCCATTTTACTTCTAAGCTGCAGCTGCATTTCTGCTGCCCGTGACCTCATAGTGAGAGTGGTATCAACCCTCTGATCCAACTCGCAGCACATAAGCGATTGACTGTGTTTCTCAAAATGTCAAGTTAGCTGTAGAATATTGCTTTGCCTGCTGCATTGGGTGAACCCAATAGCAGTGCTTTGCATTAGTTTGTCCTTTCTGGCTATGGGCATTGCAGTGGGGTTTAAGGCTGGGTAAGAGGCCCTGTGTCCCCCCTCCGCACTTCTAGGCATGTTGGGTACCCAAACCAGAGAACAACTGTGAAAGGATGCGGCCATTTCAACGCCGCTGGGCCTTTAATCCTACCTCTGGCCTCTGTGAGGACTTCCTCTACTGCACCGGAAACAGCAGCAACAACTTCCCTTCCTTTAATGCCTGTAGGGACCATTGCATGTTGGGCGCATGCTGCCTCCGCAAACCAAGGCAGGGTCTTCTCACGGGCCACCAAAATTACACTCAGCATGGATACAACATCTCATCTGTGAACAGGACTCTCTCAGGATATGACCAGGATAATTTGGAGGATGAAACATGGTACAATATAGACTTCAACCAGACCGAGCTGATGGATTTTGAAGGAAACCTTAAAAATGTAGGCTGTCGTATGGACCCAGATTTCAATCATACCTGTGATTACCTCACTCTGACACAGTGCCAAGCTTTGGTGAAGGACCATGCGGGAGAGGCACAAATAATTAGCTTCTCTCCCGGAGTGAAGTGTTCTGACGTGAGTTGTGGTGGAAGTTGTGGTTGCCTCTCCCAACAAAAACTGTGGAGATATGGAGAATGGTTCAGGCAAGGCTGTGAAGAGTGCACATGCACACGTAGTGGCAGCGTTGACTGTGTGTGCCAACATCTGACCCAGCGTAAAGAGATCAGAGACCTCACACTGAGAGAGAGGAAGCTGTACCAACGGGCTATCAGGAAAGTCTATGCAAGGCCAGGTAAGAATGTACATTTTTTTGTACCTTTTTAAAATTCAATGTATACCTGTGTATCATTATTATGGGTTTATTAATGTCTGTGTTTGTGTGTTTGCATGTGAATTTAGCTGTGTGGAAGGGCTTTGCACTACTGAGAGCTGAGTTCTCCCCTCTGGCTGGTTATCACGCCTTCTTCCTCCCCTGGCACCGCTACTTCCTGCGGTTAGTAGAGCGAGAGCTGCAGTCAGTGTCATCATGCAAACTAGCACTTCCATACTTTGAGTGGACTGTGGACTCTGGGTCGATGAAGCTCTCAGCTGCGTGGCAGGCTGGATTGTTTGGAGGAGATGGTGAGCCCAGCTCTGGCTGTGTCCCACATCACCCTTTCCAGGGCTTGGCTTCCCGTTTCCACTGGTCCCCTTGTCTCAGACGGAGTTTCAACTCCTCGGTTTGTCAAACCACTTTTATTCATTTGATAGTCCACCTCATTGTTCTTTCTAAACATTGAAGTGTGTTGTGCTGTATCTGGGCTTTAAGTCTGATGTAATGCCCATTCAAAATACTATTTCTGGGTCAAAACCTCCTTTTGTTTACAATGCCACAGTGCTGTGTTTGAGCAGATCTAAGTACAAAAAATGATGGAATAGTAATTTTATGATGACAAAAGGAGGAGGAAATGGCTGCAAACAAATGAAGAAAACCAAAGTTTTAGTGCTAGTGCTAACACCCCTTTAAATTACTAACCCTATGAGCATGGACATCTCTCTGTGAGTTTAAGAAATGTAACTTACCTTATCAGCTGCAGCCATTTCCTCCTCTCTTTCTCATTGGCAGGAAAGTGGTAAAACTGACAATTCAGTAGTTTGTTTAGGACTCAGAGCTGTTCAAACACAGCACTGTGGCATTGTAAACAATAGGAGGTTGTGACCTGGAAATAGTATTTTGAAAGGGGTTATGTCACGACTTAAAGACCAGATTAGGAGTACTACATTTGTGTAACTGATTTCTCTGATCCCTTTAGGTGTGGCTGCCAGATGCAGTGACTATGCAGAAGACTGTAAACCAGGCGGACTTCCAAGTGTTCTCCCAGTCTCTGCAGACCTTTTCTGGCCTTTTTAGGCTTTGGGTCGGGGGTCACATGGCTTCACCTCTGGCTTCCTATGACCCTTTATACCTATCACACATGGCATTCATCGACAAGCTGTGGGCGCAGTGGCAAGATAAACATCAGCATGGATCAAAAAGACAAACTTCTGAAGATGATAATGCTCAGAGCAATATCTTTTACCCTGCTAGACAGAGGCATGTGAAGATGAGGCCTTTTGATGTGACACCTGATGATGTGATTTCTTCCCAGCAACAGATGTGTGTTGTATATGTGCCCATAACTATTGGTGCACCTTGTAATATGACATCATTACAAGCAAACCCAAGAGGACATCCGAAATATCCGAAGCGTGGCTTTGACAAACACGACTCACCCTACAATAGTTCTGTCACCGGGGGCTTTAACAGCAGTGCTTTTGACCAACATGGATATGATCGTAATGGCTATGACCGGAGTGGTTGGGATAGGTGGGGCTACGGCAAAGATGGCTTTAACAGGGACTTCATTGATATGGATGGATATGATGTATCTGGCTTCAATCGCTACGGATTCAACCGTTCTAATGTCACCTGGTTTGGCATGTGTAAGGATGGGGTGTTTGAGAATGAGAAGAGCAAAGAGCATGAAGAGACAAATGAAAAAGAGAAGGATAATAAGTCGCTCCAAGAAAAGATAATGTCTGAGCTCTTCAGCGACAAAGGCTACAGTATCTATGGGTTTGATCCATTTGGTTTGGATCGCAGCGGGTTTGATGCATTCGGCTTTCGAATGGATGGTTACGACAAGGACAGCTGCAACTGGTTCTTCAACGGGCCGCACTACCTGCGCTTCTACTTCCACACACAGCAACAGTTGATGTCATCCAGTGACCAAGCTTTAGACCGAATCACCCGTACCTGCCCTGCGATCACCCCCCTGCCCAGGTACTGGGCTAGGCAGGACTGGATGACCTCTGATCCTGACAAATGTAGTGCTCTGAGTAAACTGGAGCAGAAATGGATGAGACAAATTAAGCCAGAAAGTCATGACACTGTTACAGCAGCTACTCAAAATAAGAGCAGCATATGGCTTCCAGTCACACCAGATCACAGGTATCAGCATTACAAATAGAAAGCGATTAACTGCCTCACAAATTCAGCCCAATATGTACTGTTGAATCCTCATTGTGGTATGGCATGGCTCATTTGGTATTTGCTTGGCAGAGGCGTCATTTGAAGTCGGTCACGCAGTTGTAGTGCCTTCCTTACCTTGTCCCCTATATATACCCCTCTTGATTGGATAAACACATATTTTTAGACTATCATTGGTAAGGCTGGGTGTCAGTGCATGATACCTTTTAGGTATCGGTTCAACGTCTCACCGCTAAGCACAAGCTACACAGCTGCAGCAGCAGGGAACATCCAGCAACATGCTGTGAAAGGGTCCCTCAGAAATTTCCCCAGTGCAAAGCTCACACTCAGTAGCAGCTTCAATTTCTCTGGTCACCAGATGTCACAACCTAAATTCAACAAAATACCAATTTCTTATAATGTTGGTATACTGGGTGGCGTCATCCTAGGATGCCGTAAACATGTGTTGCAATGCTATCTCTTTAAGCTGTTAATTTAAGTTTTACAATATACAAATCACTTCATTCCCATTATGGGTATCGAATGAAGTATTCTTTTGGCACATGTATCACTTAAAAGGTTCTGGTATGGTTACTGGTATCATTATTTTTTAAATGACTCCCAGCCCTAATCATTGGTAAATTTTCAATTTTTATCCCTAATTATCAGTTCCTCAATAACTTTAAGGTGAAAACAAGGACATGCAGTTGTAGATCAATGCTTTATTTTACAGTGAGTTAACAGTTCATGAGTTGCAAAGCTTCCAAAGTCTTTACCTTGCCCAAAAGCTTTAGCATCAAAATGCCAAGCTAAAGCAAATCTCAGAGGAGGTTCTAAAATCTTTTGGTGTCAACAGAACTTGAGATATAGCGGCTGGCTTTGAGAGACAGTAGTTGTATCATGAATAGTGAGTTAAATCTTTTCTAAAATTATTTTTAGCATTCCAACCAATGTTATCATCCGTTTTTCTTAAAACACTGTAGGTTTTGTTTCAAGCTCCACTGGTTCAGCGGCTGTCCTCTTGGCTCTGCGCCTATCAGCTGCCCTGACCTCTGCCATCAGGCCCGTTGCCATGCGTACCCCGCGGCGATCTGCCATGTGCGCAATTGTGGTTCCTGTTTCACAGAGTGGCGGGATCCAGCAACTGGAAACCATGTAATATGTCATGGCTGGTGAACACTGGATTGTTTCCCAGAAAAACTGAGGAATAAAGTACTTTTCAGAGCAGTGAGAAGAGACTGGATCATCAGCCGCGCCATCGTCTCTGTGATCTCAGAGAAACAGAAAGCACTTCACGATAAGGATGACTGTTGAGTCGACTGATAATGGAATTAAATAGAAGAAAGACTTAATACCAGTGTTAAAAAAGCAAAATATGATTCAAAATGTTTTCACCTCATACCAAGATTATTTATCCGTGCCACCACATTTACATTCTGACATTAACTTAGCATTGTATACCTTATCCCCTCTATATATATGTGGTATCTAGCCATGGATGTAGTTTTGCTTTTCCCCCCTTTTTTTCCACAGATTTGCAAAAGATTTCTGAAGTTTCTGCCTACAATTAATTTGAAAAGAATTTGATTGTCGTTGTCCATCTTTTTTTTTTAATTGGTTTGAAGACACTGAAAATTGCTGACAGCTAGGTCTGTAGATAAATGAGTATTGGAGTAATTATTCCTGAGAAGTGGTATTGTTAATTTTTTCAGGGAATTTTTTCACACTGTGGGCAGCACAAAAAAAATTCAGTTTACCCTCAATGTATTAGAAAGGAGAGGAGAAATACAGAAATGGACATCTCAAATTCTAAATATGAAAACTAAAACTTTTTTTCCACGCTAGATACCACCAGAGGTCTGTAAAAAAACAAACAAACAAAAAAAAACACTTCAAGCTGCTCGATACTATTTATATATCAACAATGGATCAGGTACTTAAACTGTGAACAGTAGCACCAGTAGTGATTAACCCACAGAGGATTATCTGTGGAGCATTTTGGCATCTCTTAGTTCATTGTTTTGGTTTTATGGTCCACAACTTTCCTGTTTTCCTGCTTTCACCACTGTCATTAACCTTGCAGCATGGGCAGCATGCAGCATAGGCAGCAATTGGCTGCAAAAGAGTCAGATATTTCTCTCAGTAGTTGGTGGAGACCAAAAACAGAGCAAAAAGAGAGTGAATATTGGGCTCAATCTTGAGTGGCAAGAAACATGACTTGTTACAGCTGGATGTGTGAGTAGGCGGCAGTAACCATATTAACTTTAGGGGGATAATTTGTCACTGTTTTACAGCTTGTTGTGCTGCCCCCAATAGGCAGATCATTCACTATTCGTACTTATACCTGCAAAAACTAATTCATAAATAACCACATAATTATGAGCTTGAACTTTTCGTAAGATGCCATATGAAGGGTTGTATGAAGTGTCCAAAAATTCTGGTAATGCAGCAGTATCCTGGTAGTTTTTGCCACGTTTCTTCTCTTTTAAAAAATATACATTACCATTACCAAAGCTGTAAGTTTTACAGTACCTTGTCTGTTGTATGGTAATACAGATGTGATCAACTTTCCAGTGCATTTGAGGAAACAATGTACAACCACCTGTCATAATGGAGGGACACAAACATGTGGGACCTTAGTTGATGTTGGACCGGCCTCATTAAGGATCTGTCTCTCTTTGTCTCCCTCTCCCTTGGTTCAATCCCCACTCCCACAGAGTTATGTAAACTTTGTTCTGTACTTATTGTGCACATTTTCACCATCAATGGGACACACATGTGCCCAAACAGCCCTCTGTCCCCTTTCTCACCCCCTTTGACTACTCTCTCTGTCTTTTCATTCATCTTCCCCTTAATTGTTTCTGCATGTAGGCCAGAAGACTCCAATGGCACCCAGTTGATACACACTCGGAGACTCACACTCCCATACACACTTTGATCTCATGCATGCTTGGCTTGCTAGAGGAAATGCCTGTTGGCTGCTGGCACAGTAGGCAGCCTCACAAGCCTCTCTCACACTCTGTGATTATTGCTCTCTCTCACACACAAACACATTGTCTCTGTCCTTTTGAGAGTTGTCATTAAAATAATTATCTGCCGAAATGTCCGAGCTAAGCGAAAATAATATTTGACGAGCTCCCAGAGAGCCTTTGATGAAACAAAGCAACGCTGCTCTTCAGTGTTTGGTATGTTACTGTAAACAGCCTTCAAAATAACAGCCACAGAATGTGGGGAAGTTGTTTGTGCCATGATCGGATCTGTTTCTCCTAGAGTAAATCTTTTCGAGTGTTAATAGACTTGCCGGTGGTAGTCTTTAACAGCTGGAAGGCTGCAGGCACTTGTGGTTACAGTTACAGCCCATAAAACTTTGTGTGTGAGAGAGAGAGCGAGCACGTGTAGATTACATCAAAACCACACTGTTTGGTCATCACCGCAGAGAGCAGAGCCAAATGTTCCCCAGTGACCTAGAGTAGTGAAAAGGTGAAGAAAATCTGCGATGATGTACAAAGAGGGACCAGCTGTAATGCTCAAACTTATTTCCACATTCCTCTTTTCATACTTCTATCAGTATCTTATCTTTATCACTTGGATATGCAGACACTCAAGCTCAAAAAATGTGTATAAACTTCTGTCTCATCTTCAGAGTGTGAGCCGGATGGCACGGTTCATAATGTGTCCTACAGTATAGATGGCTGTCAGACATGTATATGTAAGGTGCGTATCTTCAGTTTGACATTTATTGAGCCTGATATATTGCTGTGGCCTTTTGCTGTTCACATCATTTTCTGTCACCTCTGCATCTCTTCGTTGCTAACAGGAGGGTAACAGGGAATGCCATCCCCAGTCCTGCCCCTCACTGGACTGCACACACACAGAGACTGTGCCTGGAGACTGCTGCCAGCGATGCAGAGGTAAGGACACTGCAAAATAAATCTGTATGCAACAAACTTTAAAAAATACTCTACTCTAAAAAATAAATCTGAAATCTAAATTTAATGTGCCTTAGTAAACTGCATGGAACACATTATTAAAGTCGTCAATATTACCAATGTTACCATTGCAAAGGATCCATACAGGTCTTCTCAGACTTGTTTTACTCATTTTAAGAAGTGAGTTAAAGATGTTACTGATTCTGTGAGCCTCAGATCATCAGGATCAACGAGACCTGGATCATACTGTATCAGTTGTGTGTGAGTTTGTAAATGGATGTTTTGACATAATTTTGATGTTTTTAAACATGTAGCCCAATCAATCAATTAATCTCCATCTTCACCATTTTCTATAGAGGCATGCAAGAAAAAATACATCTTCACTGTAAATTCAAGGTTACACGTCATGACCAATTAATAAACAAATGGTAATTTTTGTCTGTGGAGGATTATGTCCTGACAGTTCAGAAAAGTCACAAACAGCAGGGGGTGAAAATGTGCCTCCAGAGCTGAGGAGTGGCATTAGTCCATGGGTCCAAGCTGACAGATAAAACTGTTCTGCATGAAAATTGTCAACAGTTTTCTTCCCTATTTTGTCCTGGTGCAACATTAAGATTGAGCAACTTCACTACCAGTGATGCCGTAAAGCAATCTGATGTGTGTTTTGCAGGCTGCATCCACTCTGGTGTCCAGTATGATCATGGAGCAAAGTGGAGGCCCATAGAGAATCCCTGTGATGTCTGCTACTGTTTGGTGGGTCTGATACCGACTGACAGTTTAACCCTCTATCATCTCTGTCACCTTCATCTGCTTTGACATCTTTCTCTCCTCTCACCAGGAGGGTCATGTTCGCTGTGAGAGGGAGCGGTGTAACACCCGGTGTAAAAACCCAGCTGCTCCTCCAGCCGCTACCTGCTGTCCTGTTTGTGACGGTGGGTTTCTTTGCATTTGTGTGTGTGTGTGTGTGTGTGTGTGTGTGTGTGTTAGTGAGTGAATTCAGTTAGCCACAGATACACTGTTTTTGTTTGCGTTTTGTCTTGCAGGTTGTGGTGTGAATGGTTATGACTTCCCTAACGGAGCTGTGATACCTGGGGACCGCTGTCAAGACTGCACATGTGTGGTATGTAATTTATATTAATTGATTCATTAAATGTTTTTTGTGAATAAATTAGGGGTCGACCGATATTGGTTTTTTAAGGCCGATACCGATCATTAGTGGTTAACGAGTCATGATATTTGGAACCCATATGCATTTACAATAAAAAGTAAAGTCTTTATGTTAATATTTACAATTTGGAATATAACAAACTCCAACACTAAAACATTTTTTATAAAGTCAAGTGAAAATTTTAAAAAGAAAAGAAAAAAAGAATAAATAAAAACAGCTCCTTGAGGTTTTACAAAATAAAAGTTCCTCCCTGGCTGACACGTTCTTTGCACTATTTAACTAATTAATTTTAACGGTGATCATTAAAATAAAACGCAGATACAGATAATCTGCAAAATGCCAAATATTGGCCCTGATAATCTGTCAACCTCTTGTATAAATCAAGTCTATCTTTATTATATCTCTCTGCTCCAGAATGGAAATGTGGTTTGTTCACCTATTCCCTGTCCTGCCTTGTCTTGTCGTAACCCTGTGCATCGTGCTGGAGACTGTTGCCCACGGTAACTAACCTGCCTCACCTCATCCATATCACTTTCAAGGCTGCATCAGTCCACCTTATTCATCTCCTGCTTTCAAGACGACTGAAACATTGACAAAAGATTTCAATGTTTATGCTGTGTGTATGTGACCTGCAGGTGTGAGCAGTGTGAATATGAGTCCGAGGTGTATGTTGACGGACAGAAGCTCCCCTCCCGAGACCCCTGCCTCCACTGCCGCTGCTCTGTGAGTTCAGTCTGACAACTTTTGGATGTTTATGTGACTGGCAAAGTTTCATGACCAGTAAAAAAGTATATTTACTGAAGTAAAGTACTGAAGTGCAGTTTTTGTGTATCTGTACTTTACGTGACTGTGATTGCTTGGAAACTTATTACTTTGACTCCATTGCATTTGAAAGACAAATATTGTACTTTTGACTCTACATTTCTATGAAGGTTCTTGTTGCTGGTTACATTTGCTTTGAACACTTTGAGCGCTTATTTTTGCATTCAAAACCCCGCAAATGGGTTTTAACGGCGTGTTTTCTTTAACAAAATTCCAAAATCACATCATTTATCATCACCAGAAACTATGAAATATAGTTATTTATGGTGATGGGATTATTAAGAATAAATGCATTTGATTCATAATTTCATTTTATCATACTTAATGATAAGTAATACGTAATAATTTAATATATCCAAAATACAGGTGGAAATATGATTCATAGTTTTTTCATAGGAAGTATAACACAGATTATCTGTGTTCCCAGAAAAAAAATAATTAAATTGACAGAGGGTGGTCCATTTGTTAATTTGTATTTCTGTGGGCTTTTCATTGTACAGGTTCCTCATGTCAGTGCATTCACTGGTTTGTTTGAGCCATTCGGATCTGTAAATGTATGGTGATAATATACAAAACAATGTGATTTTTAAAAAGTGCTTTAAATACTTTAGTATTTTTAAAAGCAAGTATTCCAGAACCTAAACTCAAGTAGTAATTTAATTCAGCAACATTCACTTGTATCCGAGTAGTATTTGATCAGAGGTATCTATACTTTGAGTTAGTAATAGAGTTGTGTACTTTGTTCACCTCTGTCCTTGACTCAGGGGTTCAAAAACAAGTTAAAGCCGACTGCACTTTCAGAAATGATTGTGATTACACTTTAAAATGGGTTAAAGCTATTTGTCAAATCTTGAGATGAATTTGACATATCTGCAACAAGTTAATATTAGCCGATATATTGACCGGGGAGATTTACTAGTCCAGTTTGTATGTTTGAGCTTTGTATCTGACAGCCACTCTGTTAAAATGCTCTATTTTTTTTATCCTGTTTTGTGTCTACCTGTTAGGCAGGTGAGGTGTCATGTGAGCGCATGGATTCATCGTGTCCCACACCACACTGCAGTCATCCAGCTCAGCGCAAAGGAGAGTGTTGCTACACATGCAACGGTCAGCATATCTATAAATTTACAACAAAAAAAGCATTTTTTTCTCATGTCTTTGTCAAATTTGTGTTGCCTATTTCATGCCGTCTTCCAAATTTGACTTAGAGTTCGTATTTGTTCCCACAGAATGTGAGTTTGACAGGAGGGTGTATGCTGATGGAAAAGTGTTCACACCTGCTGGAAGTGGACCCTGCCTGCAGTGCAGGTGTAAGGCAAGTCTGTGTGATATATTCAGAGAGAAAGTAAGCCAGGAGCTAATGATTATTTTCCACTTTGTATTAAGCTGATTTTTGTTATTAATCATTGACTTATTTGGTCTATAAAATGTCAAAAAATGGTGAAAAATGTTAATTTCTAAAAACATACCTTCCTCAAATGTCTTGTTTATCCAAGACCCGAAGAAACCAGAAAATCTTTATATTTAAGAAACCGAAAGATGAGAATTTTGCCCCCGCCCAAAAAAAAATTACTCAAACTGATCCACTGACTATCAATTAGTTGGCGATTATGGAATACATGCATGTCAATTTTGAGCTGTTTATTCAATAAAAATAGGTTAAAAAAATGCACTCATAGTCAACCCTTAATCTGTCACATTTGTTACAATCTATCATATCTTGTATTTTGTCAGTTAATGTGACAATAAATATACTAAAGATCTGCCTCACAAAAAAGTTGGTGATTAGTTTAATATTCTACTGCTAGTTGATTAATCTTTGCAGCTCTAGAAGGAGGTGGTGAAACTTTGAGATTTTTTTGTCCAAGATGTGTTCAGATTAATGACCAAGTGTGCATTATCTTCATTCACAAAAACATGTTTATGTTGTCTCATGTTTTAAAAAATGTCATTTTCCAAAATGTCAAATCCTTCTCTTTTTTGGATGCTACTACATCACCATATGATTCAATATTTTTCACAGCACCTCATAGGCTCATAATAGCTATTAAATAATATTTTATTCTTTTTTGACACAAACAAAGAATCAGACTGCAAAGCTATTGCCAAATTACAGAAGAATAATAAATTAGACAACGCGCATATAAACTGCAATATATGCATTTTGTATATATCTGCAACATGCCACTATAAGGGAAAATCTGTGACTAGGATATTTTTGAAAACTCAGCACGGCAGCCTGTCTGTAGTAGGCCAACAAATTCACCAGGAAGATGATCAAGGAAGTGCTGTTCTAAAAGACACTGTAGTCATTATGTTGTCGTATTGTGTGTCTGCTGTAGGGTGGAAATGTAATTTGCCGTGAAGAGAAGTGCCCCCCTGTCCAGTGCTCCAACCCCATTATAGACCCACATCTCTGCTGTCCAATCTGCAAAGGTAATATTGCACTCACACACACATGCACACACATCCGTGAATATGCAGTATCTAACTGTCCCTCTTTTCTCATCTAAGCATGTGTGTTGGAGGGGGTGGAATATGAGGAAGGCTCCAAATGGCACCCTGAGGGTCCCTGCTCCAGCTGCACCTGTGTGAACGGAGAGACGGTGTGTACACACACACAGTGTCCCCCCACAGAGTGCCTGCATCCCACCAAGATCCCTGGTAAGACTGTGTGTCTAAAGCTGCATCCACAATGATACGTTTTCACTTTAAAATGCATAACCTTTGCTAGGGTTATGCCTGCCGTCCACACTTTTTTTTTCTGTTTCCATCTTTGACAAACAAAGATGAAAGAAAGAAATGCTGCTGACCCCATTTTAGTTTAAAAACTGTGAGGTTGCATTTTAGTCTTGATTGTCATCAGTAGTTCCACCTTATCGTCGGTCCAAGCTAAAATTATTAAAATTATTATTTCTGAAAGGGTGCTAAAACGGTCACATGTACAGAGATCAAAACGCCATTTTAAAATAAAAAATATTATTGTGGATCTGAGCTTTATTTATATGCTGATGACTGTGTAACTTCACTGTCATTTTGCTTTTCCAAGGCTCCTGTTGTCCAGTGTGTGAAAGCTGCACCTATACTCATCGTATCTACAGCAACGGCCAGAGGTTTACGACCCCTGACCACCCATGCCACATCTGCACCTGTCAGGTCAGCACATCTCCACACACACACACACACACACACGTATGACACTTTACTGTTGACCTTAAAACCTGCTGATACAGCCTTCCTTTCTCCTTAGCATGGCAGCGTAGAATGTAAGAGAAGACCTTGTCCTCCACTCAATTGTTCCAACTCATACACACCACCTGGAGACTGCTGCCCTAAATGTCCAGGTATTTAAACTCACAGACACGAATCAAATAGCAAGTTTTTTTTTTATTTATTTATTTTAGTTTATAATCAGTCAGATCACTGTAACATCTCTTGTGTTTGCATCTTTCCCAGACTGTTCCTTTGAAAACCGCATTTTCGTGGATGGAGAGGCTTTTCCTAACCCAGTGAGTGTGTGTGAGGAGTGTAGGTGCGTGAGCGGGCAGATTGACTGCCACCAACCTCAATGCCCTCATCCTCACTGTAACGCACCTCTACCTGGAACATGCTGTCAGAACAACTGCAACGGTCAGGAAAGCTGAATTTTTTAAAAGGAATACAAATAAATGAAACAGATCTCACAATTAAACAATATTCCTCTACATCAGGCTGCAGCTACGCTGGGAAGGAGTATCCCAATGGAGAGGAGTTCCCCCATCCTACTGACACATGCAGGACCTGCAGCTGCATAGTGAGAATAAGGAGCATCACAGCATGACACTAATCCTGCTGTGTTTTTAGCCGTTTAGCCTTTTTTAAGCAGGTTTTCATCTAAATCTGTTGTTTTGTTGTAGAATGGGAATGTCCAGTGTCTGATGAGGAGATGTCCACCGCTGCCATGCTCCAACCCAAATGTGCT
Organism: Plectropomus leopardus; assembly: GCF_008729295.1. Lineage (NCBI taxonomy): Eukaryota > Metazoa > Chordata > Actinopteri > Perciformes > Serranidae > Plectropomus > Plectropomus leopardus. Next base: position 28,122,466 of record NC_056473.1, read on the forward strand.
GCTTGGAGAATGCTGCCCCCAGTGTCCTGGTAAGGATTTGCACCAAGGGAAAAAAAGCAATGACAATCAGAACGATTACATGCACAGGTAAGTCGAGCTGCAGTTACAGCTTGATTAGGTCGTTTAATAGGACTGCTGTCCTTGTCCCAGTATACAAGCACCAGGGGAGAATTGATTTATTGATGAAAGTATGTCCAACTCCACCAGGATGGTGCTTATATACCCCCATTCAGCTAGTCGCTGTTGGACCAAATCACAATTGTGTATTTACGATAACTTCAGGGTTGAAAACATCTGCTTCATGTACATAAAATCAAACAATGCTGAGCAAACTCTGCCTTCATTGATTAGTTTTAGGCCACCTAAAAAAATCAATATCAGTCTAAGTCAGTGCTATATTTAGGATATTTTAATTCCCAACCTTGTCATAAGCTAGCCCTTACTGACTGGGATTATAAGCCATTATATCAAAAACACCAGGGTCCACAGAAAAGACATTTTACTCCACTAAATGCCGGAGTCACTGGTCTACCACTGACTCGATCAGCTGTTGTGTGAAAAGTAAAGAGGTAAAGAGGAGCAAATACACAAATACAGTGTACACTTAAACTGATAATGATTTTTTACGGTGGCTAAAATATGTTTTTCTGCAGCAGTAAATTGCTTAGCTTCTGTGCCGGTGTTGTGGGACTGTACTTTATTTATCAGAGGAGGGGGTGGCTGGGTTGTGAATTTTTTATTGAAAATAAATACAAATTACTACCTTAATAGGTATGTATGTTTTTTGATTGAGGTGATGCTAATTTGTGAGCTCATCTGCTGTTGAGCTCGTTTCTGGGCTCACGATGGTAATAAAGTTGGTGATAATATATAATGAATTTATATCGCTGATATTCCCTCAGCTCCCCCATTGGACTGTGTGTATGAACAGCGACCCTACAGACACAATGAGCGTTTCTACCACCCTACTGACAACTGTCGATCATGCACCTGCACCAATGGGACAGTTCATTGTCAGCGCAAGTCTTGCCCCTTCGTTCCATGTTCTCACCCCATCACACAGCAGTGCTGCCGGACCTGCGAAGGTACAATTAAGTCCTGTCAAGATATTGTAAGGCAAAGCAGTTTTTAAATTTTGATCCAGCACATTCAATCATCTGTTGCAGTTTGATGCAGTTGTTTTCATACATGTCTTATCTCTCCTGCAGGCTGCCTGTACGAGGGCCAAGAGCGAGCTAATGGCGAGACGTGGGATGAGGCGTCAGACCCATGTGCAGCGTGTGTTTGCCGTGAGGGCTCTGTCCGCTGTGAGAAGAAGCGTTGTCCACCGACCAACTGTAACCACCCAGTCCAGAGACAATGCTGCATGTCCTGTGATGGTAAGTAAACAAACAAATGTCCCAGTTCCTGAAGATAAAAACAGACCTTTCTGTCAGCAGTTTAAAGTTGGAATCATTTCCCCAAGATTATCTAAAAAATGTCCTAATCTTGAGTTTTCTACTTGCAGGCTGCATGTTTCATGGTAAAGAATACCCTGATGGCACAGAGTTTGCTGACGACAAAGACCCCTGCGGCGTATGTTACTGTTACGGAGGCGAGGTCATCTGTACCAAGACACCCTGTTATGGAGAGTGCAGCCACCCGTACAAACCACCGGGACAATGCTGTGGAGAATGTGAACGTATGTAAAGACAAAATCAAACTCTGCCTACGCTCCTAGTTAAGAGTTATTATGCCTCCAAGCTGGCGATAGCTGAGGCCTGGAGGCAAAATAATTAACCATCCAGCCATTCTTGTAAACACGATATCCCAAGATCGCCTTGAGGGAATTTCTTTAATTTTCACACAAATATCCACTTGGACTTAAGGTTGCACTGTTTAGATTTTGGTGGTCATAGGTCAAAGCTGAAGGTCCCTACGAAATTGTCTGTTCTCATTCTTGTTAACACAATATCTCAAGAACACCTTGAGGAATTTTTAAGTGCATCCCGACTGGTGTGCGGAGGCACACAACCACATAGCAATATTTCTAACTCATTTTGAACTTTCTTTTTCATTCTTTTTTGGTTCATGATTCCCATGATTACAAAATGTCAAAACAAACCTGTCTTTATTGGACAGGTTGTTTCTATAATGGCGCCATCCTCGCAAATGGCCAGTCGATCCCTGACCCAGGAAACCTCTGCGCTGAATGCACCTGCCAGGTAGCACCAACACACACACACATTGATGTACACTGTCCTTCTGTTCAGTCTCTTGAGCCAACGTGTCATCCTCTTTCTGTTACAGAGCGGTTCAGTGCGATGTATAAAGAAGTCGTGTCCGGCAGCTCGCTGTCCTCACCCTGTAACCAATCCATGTGGCTGCCCTGTCTGTGACGGTAATCAGCTTACAACATATCACAGTTCATAAATCACGGTAAATCACTGATGTTTCACTCTTCTGTGTAGGTTGTCAATTCCAGGGTGTTACTTATGTCGACGGACAGATCCATCCAGGAGGAGAGGGCGGGTGCCAGGACTGCACATGCTCAGTGAGAGAGAGAATTGATGCATTTGGTTTAGGGATTCACTGCATCCTCACAACCACTATACCTTTTTTCCTTTTTTTTTCTCCATAGAGAGGTGAAGTGGTGTGTGCACCGAGAAGATGCCCCGCAGTGTCATGCCCACACCCAGCTCTGGACGGCTGTGCGTGTGGAGTGTGTGATGGCTGCAACTTTAATGGACGAGGCTGTTTCAACGGAGAACGGTTCCCACACCCTGCAGACCACTGTCAGCTCTGCTCCTGTCTGGTACTACCACACATGCATTTTAACTTCCATCCACTGTAGATTCAAATACCATAGACTGGGAGAATTCAAAGGTCTGGACAAGGCCAACTTCTGGTGGGACCTTAAAGCAACAAGGATGTAGCATTAAAAGTGTTTTTGTGGAAACACTTAGTGTTTGATAAAAGCATTCTTTGAATCCCATCATTCTGACCCTGTGAAGAGTTTTTTTTTTCTGCATGGAGTATAAATAAACCTGGCTGCTGCTTCATCATGTATATCTTCTATCTTCTATCATCTATCTCATCTACCTATCTTCAGTTCTATGTTAGGACTGTAACCGACTATGTAAAAGAAATATTATAATATCGGTGTTTGTGTTTCTGTTTCTAGAACGGTGCTGTGGTGTGTGCACATGTGTCTTGTCCAAGTGTTTCCTGTTTGCGTCCAGTAACACCTCCAGGCGAGTGCTGTCCTGTCTGCACAGGGATTTGTCTCCATCAGGGGAAAGAGTATCAGTCCGGCTCCTCCTTCACTTCGCCAGCTGATCCCTGCTCGTCATGCTCCTGTCTGGTCAGTCTGACAATACATACAGACTGAAAAAGACATTATTTTATTTCATTCCATGTTTACTTGTATAGGGACAAGTATAGAGCATAAAGCTGTTACCACATAGTACAGCATTTCAGCCTAAGCTAATTTGCAATGCCTGTCTTTAAATGGGCCTTTAAACATAAATGCATGACTCAACAGCGACATTAAATACTGACTGACGGTGCATGTGATCCATTTTCAAATGGTCTGCTTTTTTCTGTCATTCCTACAGAATGAAGTGGTGAACTGTCACAGGAGACCATGTCCGGTCCGGTGCTCCCACCCGGTTCCCTCAGATACCTGCTGCCCCGTCTGTGACTCCTGTCTGTATGAGGGTGTCGTCCACCCTCACAGTCACACCTTCACACCCTCCTCCACCCCCTGCCAGCGCTGCACTTGTGTCAGAGGCACCGTCACCTGTGTTCCTCTTGTCTGCCCACCAACACCCTGTCTCCGACCAGTAACCAAGCCAGGACAGTGCTGTCCTGAGTGCACAGGTACTTCCTGAACCCTTTTTGTAAATGGTTTGTGAAGGGCTATATGTTTCTGCCGAGTCTTGTAATGTGTTAAACTGAAGCAAATCAATATTTCAACCACTGTATTTACTCCATATCAACCCATTCTCTGCAATCACACAAGATTTTATAGTTGAAACTCAGTTTTTCAGAAGAGATGGACACATTTTTAGGGTCATTCTTAACTCTTTGTTTTACAGCAAGTTTAAATTATCATCCATGTATGTTTTTTGGCTGAATTTATGTGTGCTTATTATGTTGATCTCCAGAGAATTAGCTCACTCAGAAATTTATTTATTTATTTATTTATTTTAATTTGACCAATTCCTGCAATTAACTAAGAAAAGTACAACAAAACTTATGCACACATTAAAATATGAAAACAAACAACATCTCTCCAACAAAAGTAACTGAGTAATCTATTTTTTCCTTATCTCTGTCTTTGTCTCTTGTCTGTCTTTGTTCTCAGTGTGTACGCTTGATGGACGGGAGTTCAGTGACGGGCAAACATGGACCCTGAGTTCAAACCACTGCTCCACCTGCACTTGCCAGGTCTGACTTCTCCATCTCTGTCTGTTCTCTCCATATTGTTCTTTCCTTGTGTTTAAGTGCTAATCTGTCTGAGTCTTGCAGGCAGGGGAGGTGCACTGTGCGGCTCCTGAGTGTCCCAAACTGCCTTGTATGCATCAGGTGACTGATCCAGGAGCCTGCTGTCCTCGCTGCAGAGGTAAGTAGATCACTGAAAATAATAATTGCATGGCTGAGGCACCATGTTCATAGAATAGAAAAGAATATCTTTATAGTCATTGTACAGGTGAATACAACGAAATTCGCTTGCACTACTGAATCGAAGGAAAGGAAATAGAATAGCTAAGTTATATCTCACATGCATACACATGCACACCAGTTTAAACATGCATTCACAGCAGCTATGAAAACATCACTGCTTGTAAGCACTTGCTTTGGAGCATTAAAGTAAAATTTTTACACATATAGTATTGCACAGAAAATTGATATGACTTAGTTGTCATAACACAACCAGGTATTATGACCTACACAATATGTCCCCAATATTTTTGTCCCCAGCAAAAAAGTGAAATGAAAAAATGTTTGAATCAAGAACTATCCACTTGATTGGTTTAATGTGATTCATGAAATTTTTTAACCTTCGAATTGAGACTTAAGATAGTCTTAATTGAAAAACGTTGGGAAAGATGGAATGAATTCATTAAATCATATAGGACAGATTTTAGGTTTTCTGTGTACTGCCATGCTGTGCATAACTGAGGATATTGCTGCGGTTCTTCAGTGGGCCTATAACTCGCAGGCCTACAGGGCAGTTTGTATAGCAAATGTTGTTTGCAGTGCACTCTGTGGCTGTCTTGTGGCCCCGAGCAGGCCATACAATATTTAAGGCCGTTATTATATACAAGATAACTTTGGAATTTTTAATAATATTTGTGCTCCTGGCGGTGATGCTTGCAATGGGCTGCTATAGACTTTTGTAAAACGCTCACACCAGTCATTTAAAGAGGTGCCGTGTTGTACTGTGATACTGGTAAATTATTTGTTATTATTATTATAATTATCATTGTTGGTAGTAGTAATGTTTTTTTATTTTATTGTATTTTTTATGTTGTTTTTTTCACTTTGCTTGCATGATCTGGTTCATTTGTGTATGTATTTGGCTGCATGTTTTACATTTTGTTTGTTTATTTATTTGTCTGCGTGGTTTTACTTTGTCAGTGCTAAGTGACTGTACTGTGTAATCGGCTTTGTAACTTTTTACTATTTTATTTTTAATTGAAAAGAAAAAAATTAAAAAAGAAAAGAAAAATGGCAGATGGAGACAGTTTTTACCACTGATTTAATTTTCCTCCTGAGGTTGTGTGTATGGAGGAGAGGAGCATCCTGAGGGCAGCAGCTGGTTTGCAGACTCCACTCCCTGTATGACGTGCATGTGTGTGGACGGGGTGACCACCTGCTCTGAGGTTCGCTGTCTGTCTCCCTGCATCAACTTCATCAGCGTGCCTGGGGAGTGCTGCCCTGTGTGTGCTGGTAAGGAAAAAAGGATCTGAGGCTCATTAGATTTATGCTTCATATTATATTTTTTCGGTGCTTGACAATCCTACGTGATTGGTTTTTTTTTTTGTTTTTTTGAGTAGACTGTGTATTTGAGGGCAGAGTTTATGGTCCAGGTGACAGTTTCCATCCAGCTGATGACCCCTGTCAGATCTGCACCTGTGAGGTACGATACAAACACAACTGACAACTGGAAACCTGATTGTGATATTTTTATGTGTAACTTGTTAACTAAGTGATTATTTATATTATATTTTATACAAACTGAGTGATCTTTTAAATTAGCTATAATAAGTATCATATGATAGGAAATACTTTACTTATCCTGTAGAAACTGTGACACGTTACAGAGGCTCATAATTTAAAGGTTTTTTCTATAGTAGATAAAACATCAGAAAATATCTAAAAATACTTGCACAAGTTCTCAGGGGCCAACCTTTCAAAACCCAAAGATGTTATATGTCCAGTTATATATAACACAAAAGCAGTAAATATTCATATTTAAGAAGCTGGATCAGCCATCTATCTATCTATCTGAAATACAAATGTACAACATAACATTTATATAGAGAGTGAAGTGCATTAAAAGTGGCATTAGCCATTTTTGTTAAAAAGATAACTTAAATGATTGAATAATCAACAACATTGTAATTTCTATTCTGTCAGTACATTTATGGATGAATCAATTAATTGCTTCACTGCTTGCAGAGTAAAAGGCAGTGGTAGTAAAGATATATATCGAAGATTCAGGGGCTACAGTGGTAGTATTAGCTGAAATATAAGTTGTGTTGGTTATAGTAGTGGTTGAAGTCAAAGCTGTTTGTTTCTCAGGTAATGCCAGATGGAGAGCAACACCTAAGATGTTACCGAAAGCAGTGTCCCAGTCTCGTGGACTGTCCTAAGAGCAACATCTTGTTCTCTGGACCAGACTCCTGCTGTCCTGTCTGTGCACGTCAGTACTAAACCGTCTTTTGTGAGACACTGTGTTTTAACTTTGCACTGTGACTGAGCTCTGTACCATTTGTGTGTGTGCGTTTAGAGCCTCTCAGTAACTGCACCTCTGCACTGATTGGCAACGAGGTCTTGGCAACAGATGACCCTTGTTTTACCTGCCAGTGCAAGGTACTGCAGCGACGACACTCTTCTTATGCTCTGTTATGATTGTGGTATGAAACAAGGGGCATTAGGTGACTGAAAATGACACTGATACAGTTGATTTAACCTGAAATCGAAAAATTTATAAGTCACTTTTTTACCGTAGAACAAATAAGTAATCTCATTAGAGTACCATATATCATAAATCATACGAATGTCAGATTTTTACAATTGCTTAAAATTATATAAAGTGTCAGAGGGAAGAGAGTTTTAGTCTTACATCTTGGCACCTTAAGATCTAAATGCACCAATTAATTTACCCTCAGTATGCCATGTGATTCTGTACAGTGCAGTGATACTGTGTCTGTGATTTAGGACCTGACATGGACCTGCCTGCACCAAAACTGCCCACCACTCACCTGCCCTCTCCATGAACAGTTCAATTCTCCAGACTCGTGCTGCCCTGTGTGTAAAGGTGGGATAACACCATATTTTTTGTCGTTTCTCTGTTCGCTGTGCCTTTTTAAATTTTGAATACAGGCATTGTAACATCCATAACTGTGATGGTTTTGCTGTGTTTCATACAGATTGTGTGATTGAGGGCCAGAACAGACGTGTGGCCAACGGGAGCAGCTGGACAGACAGCGATGACGACTGTGTCACATGTACCTGTAATGTGAGTCAAAGAGAAATACTCCCACTGCTCATGCAATGCTTCTATTGATATAAGGAGTTTCAGTTTTGCAACCTTACTAATTGATGCCAAAAGTGAAGAAGTAAAAGCAAGAAAACTACTGTACTTAAAGTGTCAAAATTAAAAGTAGAAATTTAGAAAAATTATCACATAGAAATATAAAACAGCATAAAATGGAAATTACCGAAAAATTGCACTTGTTCTTGAGTAAATGTTCTTAATTACTTTGTGCATCTAAAGTAATCTGTTCTGTCTGTGTTTCCTCATAAGTTGGGCTATATTGAATGCAGCATTGAAGAGTGTTTACCTGCAGTTTGCCTGGATGGTCAGAAACCCGTGAAGATTCCTGGGAAATGCTGCTATGAATGCCAAGGTATCACAACCAGCCAACGCAGCGAGCGTCCACAACTTCAGTGTTCTGCATAACAAGTTAAATATGTGTGTTTGTGCCTGTGTGTGTCTGTGTCTGTGTTGTAGACTCAGGGGCGTCGTGTTTGCACCAGGGGACCGTCTATCACTCTAACGAACAGTGGGAGCTGGACGAGTGCACCAGCTGTACATGTGTGTATGGAGACGTACACTGTCACAGTGAACGTTGCCCTCCCCTCACCTGTGCAACAGTCAGTATAACACACAAACACACACACACACACTCTTTCTCAGTGTTTCATCATAGTCTGAAATGTTTCCATCATGCCTTACTGTTGTGAGTATTCAGTCTGTAGGGACACACTAAATATCCAACATTTTTCATCAGTGTTTAGACTCCTCAGAGCTCATTTTGACACTTTAGTCTCCTGTGTGTGTGTGTGTGTGTGTGTGTGTGTGTGTGTGTGTGTGTGTGTGTGTGTGTGTCTCTGTCTCTGCTCTCTTTTAGGATGAGATGCCAGCCATCATCCCAGGTTTGTGTTGTCCTCACTGTCTGCCTCGTCCAGCTACCTGCATTGCCTTCGGCGACCCTCATTACCGCACCTTCGATGGCCGCATGCTGCACTTCCAGGGAGCGTGCACGTATGTCCTGGCACAGGACTGTGACGGTGGAGACTTCAGGTGAGTGGTTACCATGGTTACCCAAGCAAGTGCTATGGTAGGCTTGTTTTGTCTTTTTTTTCTACGACTACTTTTCTAATTGATGCGTTTGTTCTTTTGAAATATTGAATCTCTTCCTGCCCTCTAAATATCATTCAAGTGAAACAATCTTAGAAGTTACAAGTCACAAACAAATGGCAACATCCCGGGCTGAAAGATGAAGCCAACACAGAAATGCTAAAAACTGCAGGTCCTTGAAGGGCCACTTGAGGCGGGCTCCAGTCAATCCTCCTCGACACCAGTGTTAAAATGCCCAACTTTTCACCAAAAATAAACATGTTTACAGCCTGATACAAAAAAAACTGTTATGGTCTTCATAGCTTATTTCAAGATTCATGACAACTGGGGTTAATTTATTTATAACTCACCCATTTACATGCCATTATATAATCCCTTTGCCGGTAAAGATTTGGGCAAAACTTTTCACTGAGTGATGTTATGTAACTTCTTCAAGAAGCATGACGATAGATGTTCAAAACATTAGCAGGTGTATTTCTGTTGCAGCCACCACATTAGCCACCATATTTCCAATCAAAGGCGACGTATGAGGGATTTCTGAGAGGTGATAGTCCACGATTTCAGAGGAATTGTGGATTTAAAACTTCATTGCAGTTTTGCGAAATATGGCTTTTTCGAATAACCTGAAATACCACCTCATGTGGGAAAACTTTTTTTTTTTGCAATTAATTGGGGTTTTTTTTCCGAAATGTACGTTACGTATATTTTATATAACCCGCCTAATGACTCCTGTTTGTTTGTACAGCATTCATGCCACTAATGATGATCGTGGGCGTAAAGGAGTGTCCTGGACTAAAGAGGTGACCGTGTTTATAGGAGACATCACAGTGCAGCTACTCCAGGACTGGGTTGTGAAGGTGTGTGTGTACAAATACTGCAAATGATTTTTGTACAGTCATGTTTGCATTCTGCATCGACTCGGCCATTTTTACGCTCCTCAGGTCAATGATGAGGAAGTGACTTTGCCGTTCCTCAGAGAACCGTACATATATGTAGAACGACAAACCAACACCATCTTACTCAACACTAACATCGGGCTGAAGGTACAGTCTTTTCTTTTTAATCGTATGATAACATCTGATTGGAAACAGTTTGGACACTCTCAAATCTGTCACATACTTATACACTCACTGGTCCACCTTTAGGTGCTGTGGAGCGGCCGTTCACATCTAGAAGTGAGTGTGCCGGGCTCCTATAAGGGCCATACATGTGGCCTCTGTGGGAACTTCAACAACTACTACCAGGATGACCTTCGAACGCCCAGTGGACGACTCAGCCTATCAGAGTCTGACTTTGGCAACAGCTGGAGGGTAAAATAAATCATATAAAAATAAACACAGAGAGGTAGGATAAAATAAATTGTTCTACAAAAACAAGCCTTAACATCTGTTTGTCATTCTAGGTCACAAACGGTAGCCATTCCCTTTCATCCTGTCGCCCCGGTGAGGATGTCGACCCCTGTAAAGACGCAGGCTACCAGGCCAAGAAGGGGGCTAACGCTCGCTGTAAAGTCCTTAAGTCCACTGTCTTTAAGCCCTGCCATCGCGTGGTGTCTCCTGAACCGTGGTACGGAGCCTGTGTGTACGACCAGTGTGCCTGCGGGGCCAACACTGATGAGTGTCTGTGTGACACACTGGAGGCCTACGCCAGTCAGTGCAGAGAGGCCGGAGTCGTCCTGCAATGGAGAAGCCCATCTCTGTGTGGTGAGTAAATCACACACTTAAAGGCCCTAAAAACACGTTTTCTTAATCAGCCAAAGCGAGGCCGTAATTATCTATTCAACATTTGGGGCGGATCATTTTCAAGCGACACCTGCTGTAATCCAACACTGCAGGAAAAAATCTGACTGAATCAATCAGTCAGTTGATATAAAATTCATTGCCAGCTATTTTGACAAACCGTTAAGTCTTTTTCTTTTTGTTGTTGTTGTTTTTAAATAATTCTGAGTTTGTTTTGTTTTTCCCTTATTTTAATACTTTTGAGTTTTGTGGGTGTTTTTTATATTATATATATATATATATATATATATATTTATTTTTTTTTTTTTTTTTTTTTTTTTTTTTGAGTTTTGTTGTGGTTTTTTTTTCCTGTTTTTTTACAATTGTGAATATTGTTGGTGTTTTTCTTTTTTGTTTGATTGTTTTTATTTTTTTTTTTTTTCATAATTAAATAAATAGCAAAAATGTGTATATATACACATGTACAGATAAATATAAATATCTAAATATAGACACATACACACAGAGCCCCAGTATACAGTTCTAGAAAATGACGAGAAAAATATGAGAATACAACCAGAACCAGATAAAAACCCAATGTGCCTATAGTCCATCAGAACAACCTAAATATCATGTGAATAAACATTCATTTATTACATTAAATGGCATCTGAATTAATTTAAAGTCAATCAGAATAAACTGGATATGTGAAAAAATGTTTGTCACATTACATTACATTGAAAGTCAGTCAGAACAGCCAGAAAATCCTCTGTTTATCTCATTTATCACAGATTTGAAACCACGTTTTCAGGAGCTTTAAATTTTTACTCTCTGATTATGAAGCGAATAGAAACATAAGATGCAATGAAAATATAAGATGTTATCCTTTCGAACACGACTGTAAAATAATAATCACAGAGTCAAACAACTATATTTTTTTTTCATTTCTAGATTTGAAAACACACTTTATGGCTCAAACACACAAAAGGCCACCTCCTCCTTTTGTAAATTGGTCAGTGACGCTTTGGACATAACAATGTAGCCACAAATGAAAACGCAAAGAGGATCTTGCTGCTGTCAGACTCCTGCTAATTTCCACTAGTCCCCCTTGAAGCTGTAGTGTTCTCAGTCTCTCATTGTTTTCCCTCTGTCGCTGTCTTCCACAGCTGTGGGCTGTCCAGTGGAGAGGGGCTTTGTGTTTGACGAGTGCGGACCCCCCTGTCCCGTAACCTGCTTTAACATTGATGTACCACTGGGGGTTATAGAGAGCCACTGCTTTAAGCCTTGTGTCCCAGGCTGCCAGTGTCCTGCTGGTCTGGTTCTACACAACAACTACTGCATACAGCCCGAAAAGTGCCCTAAGATCATTCACGAAAACTCCCCATAATTCTCTGGACTGCTCACTTACACGTGGACGCTTACCTGTATGCACACACACATGCACTGCCACCTCTGATAATGGTCGATACACTCGAGGACGGCATTAACTGTCTATTACTGTATACTGAAAATGCAACAGCAGAGGACTTGTGGATTTAAGATACTGATTGAAGTGAAATACTGCATTTTTTCTGTTTCTAAGCATTGTTATATGTAGCACTGAATATTTATACTACACAAGGGGTTTGTCGTTTTGATTTCACAAGTTCATTGGTGTTGTCCCTACCTGTTTGGCTTGACACATTTATGAGATAAAAGCCTTAAGATTATTTTAACAGTATTATTTACTTTTGAAAGACCATTTGTTTACTGTGCAGGTTTATTTCAGTACTGTGCAATGTCTGACTATAAGCCACATAATCTCAGGTTGCCACCGTACGAATAAACAAAGGCCTCACTAATATTTGTGATATTCAACTTCTGTCATCAGTATGACAACTTTGTTTACAGGTTTGTAATTCCTGTATTATTTCCTCTGATGTTTGGAGAGAAATGTGTAATATGGTCTTAATTATATGTTTAATAATTTAGACAAAAGTGTTCATGCGGTACATTTTTAATTAATTTGTTCTTATTGTTTAAGAAAGAGAGCGTTTAACCCTTTGAAACCTGAGCAAATTGGTGTGAGGTCTCTCTATCCCTTTGTCTCTAAAAAGCCTTTTTTGGAATCCATGTATTGACAGTTAATCACCAAATCTTTAGCTCGGCCCTCTGTAAACTGCTCTAGATAAAACAGCCTGTCTTTGTAATTATCCATATAAGAAATCTCCCTCAAATTGCAAGAAGTCAAAAAAGTGGAAAAAAGTGACAACAATGACCTGAAAATCATTAGTATTTTTTTAAATGGGGTATTATTATAAGATTATCACAAAAAGGGAAAAATATCCAGAAAATTATATTTATGATTATTATAATTATAACTATGTCTTTAAATTTATGTTTCAGAAATAAACATAACATTTTTTTTATCGTTTGTTTGGGGGTTTTTTTGGGGGGGGGGGGTCATTTTGTTGTTTGTTATTGACTTTTCTTACTTGGCTTTTTTTTTTTCTCAAAAACATGGGAAGGAAAGACCAACTTAATAACAAATGGCCAAAAATGTACCTTTTTAAAAAAAAAAATTAAAATCACCAAGTAAAAAAAGAAAAGTAAAAAACAAAGAAACAAAAACACAAGAAAAAAACCCAAAGAGAGTGCAATTTTTTTTTTTTTTTAATTCTTTGCTCTGTCACAAAAAAATCAAAAGAATTTTCTGGTTATTTTTTCCCGCATTTTGTGATCATATCTAATAATCCATCAGCTAACTTTCAGATCATGTCCTTGTCACCCTTTACTCATTTTTATTTTTTTGCATTTGTGGGACAGTTCTTGTCAAGTTGCACAATATGTTTTCCCCAAATCTTTTAAAGATATCAAACCAATTTTCTGGTGTTTCAGAGGTTTAAATGCTAGCAAAAGGCATCTAAATGCAGCACAACCAAACTGATATCAATCCAGGTATTAAAGGGTTAAGCTGCTCATCACCTTCTCCCCATGTTCAGAGAAATTAAACCAATTTGCTCGTGTTTCAAAGGGTTATGTGAATGCACAGCAGGTTAGTTGAATGTGCACAAATGTGAATTAACCAATTATGATTCTTCACAGGAAGCTTTCTTGGAAATGATTAGGAAACCAACAGGAGGTTAACGGTGATATGGAGTGTTACTGTGATATTACCAGTGGATGATCTCTAATATTAGATAAGACATGAGACAGACTCACTTGGATCCACTCACTTTCTCTAGTAGTTGGATGTCACAGAGCACCTTTCACACAAGCGAAATGAGTCACATGGTAATGTATCACGTTTCCCCCTCTGACAGATACACTGTCACTTTTGTTGCTTGGTAACCTGATCCAGCTGTTGTCCAGAGGACTGCTGTAACTATAGTAACAGTCTGTATAATTGATCAGCACACTGTGGTGAAAACATGGAGCAGGTAACATGTTTTGATGCTTGAGAACTGGATTTGTTTCACATGTGTATTTGTAAACTACAGTTGATCTTTGGGTTTCCTCCTTCAGGATTGTGTCGCCGGTTTGTACCGATCACTGGGTATGTGCGCCGGAGCCCAGTTTTCCTCTGAGGATGTGAGTCTCCTCTACGGCAAAGTGTTTCATGTCCCTTCCAACACAGATGAAGCACACGTGGCCATGAGGAAGGTAAAAACTCTGGTATATCTTAACCCTTTAACTATTTAAAACTTGACCTAACTGGCTTCATTCTTTTAAAAACATGGAAATAGGGCAATGTGCAAGGAAAGAAGAAATGACCCAAAAATGTGCATGAAATTAGTAAAAAAGTACAAGAAAATCACAAAATTTGTCCAAAAAAATTTAATGTAAAATAATGAAAAGTGAATAAGATAAATAATTAATTAAAAAAGAAAAATAAGGAAACGACCTGGGGAAGGACTTAAAAAATATGATAATTATGTATCCTAATTTCAATTATGTAACTATGATTATTTTTATAAATATAGTTTCCCCCTAGCTTAGATTTTTTCCCTAGCTTTTTAAAAAAAATACATTTCTAAATCTACTAATGTCTTACCAAGTTGCACATTGCCTTTTCGCATATTTTGGAAAGAAATCACACTAATTGGCTCCGAGTCCAGAGGTTTAAATACTTGTAATATGCCTCTGGAAGCAGCGCTAGAAACATTTTTTTTAACAACAAAACAGCGATTTGATCAAATCCTCTGTCATTTTATAGGATACTTCTCTGTACCTCCATCTGTTTCAGATTGCTGGAGGTGACAGTAGTTGGTCCTGTGCTGGTGAAAACGTGTTTGATGTTCTTCTAGAAATGGAAAGAGAGAGAGAAAAGAAGGAAAAGGTAGTTAATTAATTTTATTTTTTCTGAATTTAACAGTGTGTGAGAAACCAGGTGACCAAAATATTGTTTTGTCACTACTAAAAGTCACTGTTGTTATCTGCAGCTCTACTGGGATCTCCAGCTGCTAAATGCTGGAAATTTGAACCATTTTTCTGAGATGGACGAAACAGTTATCATCGATCCTCATGTGCTGAATTGCTTCCACCAAAACACAGACCCAAATACTTTTAAAAGAGAGCTGGGGAAAAAAGAGCTGTGTGGGAGTGTGAGAGGAGAAAAGAGGCTCAAAACGGCAGCCAGGAAGTGCTGGGCCAGGTGAGCAGCTCAACTTTAAGAAGTTTAAAAGTCAAATATGGTACTTTACTTTTGTTTACTCATTTATGATAAAGTATATATATATATATATATATTTTCACACACCCACATACCCCAAATCAAATATCTATAATTTTTCATTATTATTTACAGATAAAAGAGGAAGATAAACACCAGAAACCAACAACACCTTTATTTAAAGTTACAAGCCAGCCATTTTACATTGAAATGCTTGTATATTGTAATTATAATATTGATATGTGTTTATCTTCTCAGACTGGCATCAGAGGGTGTGCAGACTATACTGCCGTCTCCCCTGCAGGGCCAAAGCCTGACA
Organism: Plectropomus leopardus; assembly: GCF_008729295.1. Lineage (NCBI taxonomy): Eukaryota > Metazoa > Chordata > Actinopteri > Perciformes > Serranidae > Plectropomus > Plectropomus leopardus. The sequence continues at coordinate 28,138,011 of NC_056473.1, forward strand.
GTTAGAGGTCAGGCCTGGGGCTGCGTCTCCCTGTCAGACGTCCTCCTCTTGGTGGAAGTGAAGTACGATGTGGTGACCCACTTGCTGTTTACAGAAATGCTCCAGGAACACTACAGTAAGGAGGAATTTCACAGAAAACAACCTCCTAACCATAATTATAGCTTACTCAGCATCACAGAGCCTGGTCCAGGTGCTTCACATTCCTGTTTTTTTTTTTTTTTATTCTTCCTCTTCTTTTTTCGGTGATACCACAGCTCTGAGTATCTGGGAGACCCTGCTGCCATGGCAACAATGTAAGGAAGAGGAGGGGCTGGAGGACCTTGCAGAAGAAGCTTTGGAGTCAGGTGACATGCTACGATTGGCTGAGCTGCCAGGAGCATTCAGGATATACAGGTAACACACAATAACAAGGTTATTATAAGAAATCTGAGATGAAATGAAAACTAAATACTAAGATGTCTTAAACTGAGCTACCAAACAACACAACACAACAATGTTTCTTGGTTCCAGATCACACAAAAACAAAAATAAAGATACAGAGTGAACTATAGAGAGAGCAATAGTTTGTGGAAACACACCTTCAGTTATGTATATAAAAAAAAAACACACATAGTGTACTTTATCGAATTCAAGTAAACATTACAAACCACCTGCCATATTTCCTTCATAGGCGTAAAAAAAAAAAAGTACCATAATAGATATGATTCTCCTGCAGGACCTGCCTGAGAGGCCAATCAGAGTCCAGGGAGCAGTCTTGGTCTGCGGTTTCGCTCCTTTGTGATTTACACGCATTTCGTCAACATGAAAGGGACACACTGACAGTCCTGGGCAAGAGGTAAACACTTTTTTGCAGACAAAAGAAAACATTGGACCAGCTAGGATTTTTTAAAATATTTGTTTTATTTTAAGCCTGTATTGGCTGAGACAAATACATCAATTTAAAATATAGCGACTTGCATCTTAACTTTTTTGAAAAGCTGCCACGAAATCAGACATTTCAGACTGTGACAATCCCAAAAACAGCCTCTGAAATACTGGAAGGACTGTAATCCCACATAATCCACATGCTTGCCTTCAGATACCCTTATAATAATCTTATTTTCTTACTGTAAGACACAATGAATTGTTTGCAAACACATTTTTATTCCATATTTGACATACATAGATGTGTGCATAGGTGTAGCTCTAACCAGCTCAAGAATGAGTTCACACCTTATTTTTTTCTCTTCTAGGCTGGACAGGGAGAACCTGAAACTGTTGTGTCTGTACATCAGTTTAGCAACTCTGAGAGCTCAGAGAGAAAAAAAGTCTTACGGCGCTCTTCTGGCAGCTCGGCAGTCCTGGGAGACATGGTGAGCCGACAAACACTAACAATGAACAATGAAAACGAAAATGTGCTCACTATCAGCAGGTTTTGCTTTATAACATGCACACTCTGATTCAGCTACATGCCGTGTGTCTCTTGTGTTTGTGTTCAGGCAGCATGTTAGGAGCCCCTGCAGAGCAGAGCAGGCTGCTCTGTGGCTACATGGTGACGAGGAAGAGCAAAAGAGAGACGATGTCTCATTATCACCACAGCAGGTAATGTAAATCTGCATAGGCAGCACATCAGGTCATGACATTACTCTTGGAGGTTCAGTGGGAAAGATTTAGGGGGATTTAGTGGCTTCTAGCAGTGAGGATTGCAGATTGAAACCAGCTGAAACTTCTCCCGGTTAGAATTCCTTCAGTGTTCATTTTTCAGGAGGTTTTCACTGAGTCTACACCCTGAAAGTTGGAGATTCAGTCGACTGAGATAGCTTCAAGTCAAGCTGTCTGTTTTGGAGGGTTTTGCCTGTCAGTCTGCTGTTGCACACTTTCAACATAAACGAGTACCTGCTCCCTATGTGGATATTAACGGCTCATCCTAAGGTAACAAAAATGCAATGACTATTTACAGATTCTACACTAAAGCAAATCTACTTATTATACCATGTTCCATTTCTGCCAACATATCCCTCTAAATCCTATACACTGGACCTCTAAAATAATTTGAATTCGTGAGTAAGATGTTTCTTGTCAGTAGTTTTATCAGCATCAGAACAAAAACACTGGCCCTGTTACAGCAGGCAGTGCTGCAGTTGCTGGTGCTGACTCAGGAGCAGGAGAGGAAGCACCTGGTCAAGTTGGCAAATGGGGTCTCCATAGAGGATTTACAAGAGCCAGGTTGCACAATGCCTCATAAAGAGGGTAAATCAATATTTTCTGGGGTTTTTTTTTTGATGCATGCTTGTCAGAATTGTATGTGTTTTTGTATGCAATCTTTCTTGTTTCCTGTTTCCTATGCAGATAGTCATCAGCAAGCTGCTTTAAGAAGTGGCTTTATAAAAAGGCTGAGACAAATCCATACCGGCCTGCAGATTCAGAGTCCCTTAAAGCAAGTAAACCATCAGCCCAAAATGCAGGCCCACATAAGCAGTAAACCGGCGATGTGGTACCAACACGAGCTGGAGGAGTGTTCCCTGCTCCTCTTGACCCATCTGGTGGAGCTTCAGGAGGTCCAAGCTTCTGCTTTACTGCCAGCATTGATGGACACGGTGAGTCAAGACAAACACAGCATCCAGTCCAAAGAGTCCACAATAACACAGGCTCTTTTAATAAAGCACAGCTTGTTATTTTTTAGAGCGCGCATCGACTCCAAGCTCTGCGAGCTGAGTATGAATCTCAACTTCAAGCACGGCGCTACACCAACCTACTCCACCTGATCTCGGATGGCCCGCTTACTTCAGGCACTCCTTATCCGAACTTAACTGAAAATAGCAGCAAAGAGCAACTCACAGCTCAGTCTTGCCGCAGCGGTATGCTCTATGTTCAAAACAGCCGTGGTGGGCCAGCTGAACCCTCAACAATCAGCAGAGAACAAAAAGAGGCGCACGCTGCAGAATGGACTGACAAACAGGATGTCTGCACAGGTACTGCAAACACAGGCCAGCACAGATCACTACACAGTCACAGCTGCAATTACAATATGTTGCTCTTCCCCAGGCTGTGGAGCGGTCATGGAGGACCTGCCCTACTTGGAGATCTTGTGTGTATCAGATGCAGCTCATCAGAGTCCCGCCGCAGACGGAGCACAGGAAGAAGAAGACGTGGGCAGTTATGAGAAACAGGGCTCGCTGATCGCCCTGGCTTGGAGCAAACCACCAGAGGATGACACTGAGTTTGAGGTAGAGGCTGCAGTTAGAGGCACGGATCAGAGCCAGGACGAGCAGCCAAGTGACACAAGCTGCACAGCTGGACACACACAGATTGAGGAGACTTCTGGAGAGACGGACAGAGATGAGAAATCTGCAGGTCATCCTGACACACAGTCTGCACATCAGCACTGCCACACAGGACAGGTTAGTGTTTTAGTCAAGACCATACTAACTAAGACAAAGACTTGACCGAGACCAGGGTTTGCCGAGACCGAGACAAAACCACGACTTAAAGGGGCCAAGACCAAGATGAAAGTGGGGTGAGAGCTAGTCAAGCTCAGATATATTTATAAACAATTTTCCTCTGATTTCTATGAAGGGTGGCAGCCATTATTGGTGACAAAAAAGTAGACTACAAATGACTTAATGTGATTGGCAGAATTTTAAGAAGGAAGTTTAACATCCAATCACAGTAATTGAGAAAATAAATCCGTTGTGGTCTCGACTGGTCTTAATAAAAAATCCGGAGTCTGCTGTGTTTGAGACCGAGACAAGACCAAGTCAAACTGCTCTTGATACAGAGACCCTCCGATCTCCAGACCAAGACCGATCTCAGGTACTACAACACTAGGACAGGTACTCTGTGAGCACAGAGCAGACCATAAAACGTCATATCTCACACACGCTCACACAATCCCCTATTCTCTCTTTGAACCCCTCTCTCTAACACACACACACACTGATTTATGACCCAATTACTTATGATGATAGTGGTAAAAATAAAACGTATGTAGTTATTTATTAATGATTTTTTAAATTCAATTTACCTTATTTATTCATTTATTTAGTCTTTTTTCCATTTTTCTTTTCTAAATGATGACACATTGATATATGTATAAAACCATGTTAATGTGGTATATATGCAGTTGTGGGTAGATAAAATGCATTTTTCTAACCTCATTCCCCCCTACAAACACTCACCCCAATCTCTCTCTCTCACACTCTCTCTCACACACACACACACACACACACACACACACACACACACACACACACACACACACACACACACACACACTTGTGCATCTGCATCAAGTTTTTGCTATATTTTCTGGTTTTTGACCACATTGCCTGTATACACTTCAGTTAAAGCCTGTGCTGTATTCTCTGTTTTGTTTTGTTTCGCAGTCTTAGTTCACTGTATGTCTCTCTTGACAATTTCACAATTAAAAAAAAAAGATTGCTCAGGCTGCTCCTGAAGATTCAAAACAAAATGAAACAAAATGAGGGGCGTCTGGTGGCTCAGTGGCCCATGTGCAGAGGCTGTGTCCTCTCTGCAGTGGCTGTGGGTTTGAGTCCGGCCTCTGCCTTTTGCTGCATGTCTCCCTCTCTCTCTCCCCCTTTCACACTTACACTGTCCTGTCAATTAAAGGCAATAAAGCCCCAAAAAAACAACAAAAAAAAAATGTATTATAATGTCATGCATCTGATTTTTAATATTCTCATTAGTTGACCTCGGAGGAGAGAGCAACAGCTGATCAACCACAGACAGGAGATTCCGAATGCGACCTGCAACCACATCTGTCAGTTGACTCACCTGAGATTCAGCAGCGTGCTGGTGACCTCTGCTCCGAAATGCCCAGTGAGACAGTTAATGTGGAGAGAGAAGAGCTTGAGGTGGAAATGTGTCTCACTGCAACAGAGTCCGAGCTGTGGGAGCTCAGAGGGCCTGATCCTGCTCATGCTGAGGACCAGACATATAACTCACAAGCCACAGTGAGTCCAGCGTCACATCACGGTGTCTCCCATTGAGATGACACGCAGTTACCGCAAATGTTCCCCTCCAGTCTCCTAACTCCCTAGATAACTTTGTCGTCTGCACCAACAATATGAAGTACTGGAAGTCACTTTTTTTAACTTAACAATAACAAAACAGAGATTTAAGCCACAGAGTCAAAAGACTCCACCAGCTTGGTCCACAGCAAGCTTGGTTCCCCTTTATAATAAATTTGAAGCAGACTGCTAAAATCTTGGCATAGTATTTGATTTAGATCTTTGTTTGGATGCACAAGTAAAAAATGTTGTTCAGTTCTTTCAGCTTAGAAATCCAAATCCAATCTTTCTTCAGACTTACACAAGGTTATACATGCTTTTATTTTCTCTGGCCTTGATTACTCTAATGCATTTCACGCTGGTTTCAAACAGAGCTCCCTTCAACTCCGGTTGGTGCAGAATGCTGCTGTTCAAATTTCAACAGGCACAAAAAAACCTAAACATAATCCTCTTGTGCTAGCAAATTTACACTGGCTGCCTGGTACTTACCGCATCAATTTTAAAATTTGAATGATCAATTTGAAAGCATTACATGGCTTTTCTCCAAAATACATCACAGTTGTGGAGCACTCTGCCTATTGAGACACTACATTATTGGCATCTTTAAATCCCTTCTTAAAACTTTCTTTTTTAGGGATGCATTTATGAATACTAAATATATTCCTAGGTTTTGTCATCCCTCCATGGCCATTTTAAACTACTTTTTTAACTATACTTTATCCCCCAGTGTGTATATACTGTATATAAATATATATATGATCACTATGTTGTTTGCATTTTATTTTGTTTTTTTATTGCTGCCTAGTCTTTATCTGCTACTTTTCTGAAAAGCACTTTTTGACAAGGTTACAAAGTGCTTTTCAGAAAAGTAGCAGATAAAGACTAGGCAGCAATAAAAAAACAAAATAAAATGCAAACAACATAGTGATCATATATATATTTATATACAGTATATACACACTGGGGGATAAAGTATAATTGACATTTCACGCCTACGGTTTACTCCAACAAGATCGCTCCAAACACATCCACTCTACACACTCCACGCGATTCTGGTCCCCCGACCCCAGCATCATGCCTCGCCATGTGTCAATACATCTTCAACCTACAACAGCCCGCACAAATATAATCACATACTCCTCATCCCAAAAATCATAATTACCCCTCACGTGTGCTATAGCTCATCACCAATAATACTAATGCCTCGCGCCGTACTGACGCCCACTTCCACCCCCCAGGTACCATAGTATACCGACCAATCACACTATTTTACACAATCATCCTTGAAGAGCCAAATCTCTGCATAAGATAAAGACACTCTACATAGGCTCTCTCGTCCCCCTAAACTTTACATCCCAACATAGAGTAGAGTGCAAGTAGAATCCCCTATGTCCCATGCCCTTTTGCAGCACACTCCCCACATTTCACTGGCCCTCCTCACTCTTATAAATCTCCACTCTCTTCAAAACCGTCGCCTTTTCTTTACAGGCGACATGCCTCTTTATGCATACTGCAACTGCAATAATTCTATGACACCTAGGACCCAGTCCTTCCAGGAGCCGGTCTTTTGTTCATCCACTCACATGCCTCTTTTATCTCACTACTATGTTGATTCATACACCCTCACATATCCACTTCTATCCCACCTACCCCCACAGTGTGTTACGTATACTGTATATAAAATACTAATATCTTATGCAGCCCACCCTCTCTGTTGGTTGTGCAATCTTTCACCTCTTCTGCCTCTTTTTATCCTGTGCCCTCAGTCTTCCGCTCACTGCCTCTCTTTTCCAGAGATGAAAAGAACTCGCGAGCTACACCCTCACTTAGTGTCACATCTATGTCGCTCTACTACTATCTCCAAGATAGTAAGTTTTATTAACTTATTATTTACTTATTTGTGTTATCATTTTACGATTATTTAACTCACGCTCTATTGTTCCGCAACACGTTGCTGTCTCGGCATTTGTCCTCACATAAACCAGCAGCTTCACTCATCGTAGATGCCAGATTTAAAGCGCTCGTGACCCATTCTCCGCACTCGCTCTCAATGTTGCCTATAAGCGTTGAAACCGCTGCCCCGCCGTGTATGTCGAGCAGTGACTGGAGACCCCCCCCCATACATTAAGTTTATTATTATTATTATTATTGTTATATATTAATATTAATATCTTTGTGCAACCAGTGCTCATGATTTGTGCAAAACATTTCCACATTATTGAGATTTAAAGCGCCACCCATTTGCTGTTTCTTGTTGTAAAGGTTGACCGTGACCCTGAAGAGAGGGAGGCCATGGAGAGAGAAAGGACAATGCGCAACCTGGTGGACATGCAAAGAAAGGTGGAACAGAGGCAGCAGAGAGATCGAGAGAGACAGCTGCTGAGGGTGAGAGAATGGTGTGGAAGAGGTGGATAGGAGCGCTGACAGAGTTTTCAGATCAATGTTTGTGAGAGGCAGAGGTAGGTGACATGTCACTCTGACACTGTTTGTCTTTCAGGTTCAGGAGCGTCTGTCGATCATCCAGAGCAGAAAGGCAGAGGAGGACTTGCTGGGCCTGAAACACACAGACAGGCTACGGCACCTCACACAAGATCTACCACAGGTAAAACACACTTTATTGGTGGATTCAATCTGCAAGATTTTATCTAAGTTTTGTATTGTCACCATTATTGTTGTGCTTTAGGAGGATAAGAACCAGCAGAAGACAGTTGTTAGAGAGCGACTGGAGCAGCTGAGAAGAGAGCGCTCTTATGTCATGCAGTCTAAGCGAGATCGGTAAGAGACACCCCTTTAAGTTAAACAGGAAACCCCAAAATAAGGTTCACCAACACCACCTATATTTACTTTTTTATCCTCCAGGAATACTGCAGGATTTAAGGAACTCTTGGGTCCAGTAGCTCTTCACAGCAGAGAGACAGATAATGAAGCAGACTGACAAACTGCAGCTGCTTAAATTACTTTCTAATTAAAATGGAATTTTAAAGAAATACCTTACCCACAGTATGATCATCTGCATATCAATCAGTCCCCTTGTGCTGCATTTAATTTGCATGCCTTCACAGTGAATACAGGATCCAAAAAGGGAGAAAAGACTAAAGTAAAAGGGGAACCACATTTAAAACCCTGTCTTACTCACTACTCTAAACTCTCTAATACCAGTGTTTGGTCAGTGGCCCCCAGCGTCAGATACTGACGCACAGAGACACCTTTTTAGTCACGGCAGGAGACCCACCAGGCTGCAGTATTTTTTGCTGCTCTGATGCTTCCCCCGGCTCAGAGATAAATCAAAGGAAGTAAATATTAAAACTAAATTGATTTATCTATGCTCCAAGTTTATTTTGAAAGAGCCTGCTGTCATTCATCAAGCAGAAACTACAATTACTTTGAAAACAGAAGTTTATTTTGAAAAGACAGTATGCATATAATGTGCGTAAATTGACTGGCTGTCCCTTAATGTTTAAAACCAGCACAGGAGGGGTACCTAGAGCGTCATGATTTGACTTTTCGTGCCACTTTAGATGCATCTGTATTTGCAAGTTGGAAGTGAAATATGTTGGCATTTAACAACAGCAAACTATATAAAAACACCAATTTACAAACTCATGCTATATAATCCAAGTGTCAGCCATCCAGTTGCATGCTCAATACCTCCCAAACATTGCATGCATTTTTTGCTGAAAATCTACTACTATTATTAAACTACTTTCTAAAACACTTGTGCATGGAGTCCCTTGTGCATTGAGGAGGAGCACAGCTGGGTAAGCTCAATAGAACACACACCTTCACTGCTGCGCTACTTTTAAGTGGTTTCAGCGAAAAAATGCATGTCTTTGGAGAGCTCTGAGCATATGGATAAGTGAGAACTGGTTTATACTGCATGAGTTGTGTGAGTTTGTAAACATGTATCTGATATAGTCAACACACGGTGAGTCACTGATATGCAAATGTTCATTTTGTGTGTGAAGTCTTCCGTTCATAATTGTAAACGCTGTCCAAAAAATGTATGGTTTTCCAATGATTGAGAATCTATTATGCCACATTGTTTACAAGATAGTACTAGTAGATGTAGATGTGTTTAAGTGTAATGCTGCAGCGGCCTCCTGTTTTATGGTCATGTATTGAAAGCACTCAGTATAAAAAATGTTGAGAACGGAGGTTATGAATATAAAATAAGACAATCTCAAATTTGAAGTGACTGTTTATTATACAGTTTAATTATCATCTTGACAAACATAAGCATCAACAGTAATGTCATTTATCAATGACCCCCTTTAGTTGTGTACACATGACCCCCCCCCTGTGGCCTAAATTTCATACACGATGAGTCACAGAGGTGCATGATAGCAGTCTACAGAGATCCATCAACTTCTCCTTCATGTGAACATAACATTTATATTGGCACTGCTGGCCATTACTCACTTGTGTAAGAAATAATGTGACTAGACAAAGGACACTGCTGTAGACTTTGAATGCACCTATGGACTGGGGCAGTACTTATTTACAGGTTTATGGGGATGGGACTATTGTAAGACAGAAAAGGATGTAGGTTTGGCTAACAACTCTATGATGGGCAGATATGTATAATACAGAGGTTTGGTGCGGGCCCAGTGGTTTTCCTGCAAGAGAGGAAATCCTCCTCTCTTGTTCCTGGTGAATAGAGGGAAAATGTCTACATGGGAGAGATTCTCAGCAAATAAACATTCTGTTTTTTTTCCTCTTAAATTGACCCTATATAATGTCCACTCGCACTGCAGTCCAACACAAAGCAGGAATACCTATCACTCTAATAAGCCAGAACATTCCACAGCAGCTCACACACACCGAGCCACTGCATTACACAGACAGACATACGAAGTACACAAGTGTGTCCTCAAATCAGATGAAGAGTATGCAACTTAGGTTCAAGTTCTGTGGTCTCGAACACACTAACATTCAAACCAACAAGTTAGAAATCCAAACTAAAAGAAAAACAAAAACATGGTGCCTGGCTGACAGGTTCTTTACTCAGGGCTTTAATATTTTTGCAATGTGACAGCTGGGAACTAAAAACCACATTTTCGAAATATGACAGTTCTTCTTAGAGGATGAGGTGGATTAAACGCTCTCAGCAGGCTGTGCGGAGGACACACTTTTAGGGTTTGTTATCAGGCCAGCTCATATGATAGCAGGGCACTTTTGATAAGAGTGACACGCTGAAATTTAAACAGGTGTGGTGTCAGATTTCTCCGTAGTGTCCTGTCCAGACCCTGGATCTACATGTGCAAGATCTTCGGCAAGAAAGCAGCATGCGCTTGTGTGTGAAAGACTAAACTACACCTTATACAAGATAGTCAACAATATTTGCATTTTTTACACTAGACTGGTGTTTCCCACAGTGAAAGGTAAAAGCCTAGGATGAAAACAGGGCGGTCCAAGTCAAGTTCAGTCAGTTAACCTTCTTGCTGGAGGCTTTGATGAGCACTACTGTCCATAAACACAAAATGGTCATCACACGTCCAGCATATCTCTGACTTATGGGCACCATGGAACTGAGGAGGGTGGATATATGTGTGTATCTCTTTCATAGTAATCATGAAAGGAGATTAATCTGCATGTATGTGCGTCAAGTCTTGAATGGTGTTAGCAATGGGAGTCAAGGGATGTTTATGTATTTATGTGTGTGCATGTTTATGTATGAGTCTTTCTATTGGTGTGCGCATTGTACCCCTGGGCCATGGTGGCCCCCCTCCTCATCAGAGCTATCATTGTAGGCCTCTTTTCTGGCTCCTCCTCCTGACCCTTGACTCTTGTCAAATTCTGTCAGGTCAACTTCCTCTGCATCTGCTGAAATAACTGGATTCTCAGCGCGAGCAGGCAACAAGCACTCGAGTTCCTGAAAGATTATATTAGAAATTGAATGAATACATCATGAAATCACAAGCAGTCAAGCTAAAAGGGATAATTTGAATCTTTTGAAGTCTGAGTGTATGAGGTGCTTATCTTAAGTCATCCACGCCCCCAGTCTGGAGAAACAGGCTGGAGTACCGAAACAGAAGTTAAGAAATCTACGGGGACAGCAGCAGCAAAATGCGTTTTAACCACCTAAAAAAGTCCCATCTCAATAAATATATAACAGTTTAAATTAGGGCTGTCAGCGTTAGTGCATTATATTTACCTTAACGCAGATACTCCTTTCTGAGGGGAAACCTGTTCATGGCTTTAGTCCCCCATCTATGCTCTTATCAAAGCCACCAGACTCCAGACAAAAATTGCAATTTTAGCTTGATGAACACGTCAGCTGCTGGTCTACTGCTGCCTCAGTCAGTTGGTGTGTTTGTGTTATTGTGTAACTTTGGTGAATCCAAACCAACCCTTTAAAACACCAATGTCGAACAACTCAACAAACAAACTGAGGCAGCAGTATACCAACGACTGTTTTTCTTGAAGGAGTCTGGTTTTGAAAAGCGTGAAATAACAGCTTCAGTTCCCCGTTGGAAATTGCTGTCTGGTGGTAAGGTAAAGCAGTGAAAATATTCTCAATATAGCAAACAGTTTGTAGCTGAGACTTTCTTTCTGGTGACTAAAATAGGATTTGTTGCTGACCTCTTAACAATTAATTGCATAGCTTCCGTGCTGGCACTGCAGCCTGCTTCTCCAAACTGGCAGCGTGGCGACTGACACCTATTGTATGTAATACACTGACTATGGATAAGCACCTCATAAAACCCCACTTAAAAAGAGCCAAACTATCCCTTTAAGTGGGCTAAAATTGTGCAAATCAGTATGTTTAACAATTGCTACTCACATTCAGTTTTTCAGGGCTAATCCAGTTGTTTTCAGGGAACTGGACGTCAAACTTGACGTAAAGGTCTCCTTTCTCAAATGGGTTTTTGTACTGAGGCATTCCCTCTCCCTTCACCATTCGAATACAGCCTGCCAAACAAACACACACCAACAAAAGGGTGTTAAGGTATGCAGGTGCAAAAAAGAACATTTGACCCTGCAATTTACAACCTGTGTATTGTATGTTGTCATATAACATTATTATCAGGCAGTTAAAATCGACTTTAAATATGTGCACTTTGCTGTTCCAATATTATAATGTGCTACAAAAACAATTTAACAACCTGTCATTTGTAATGTGTTTTATATTTGCAAACTTGATAAGAAAACAAGTATTTCAATCCATATTCACAAAAATGTATTTGTATATTTAAGATCTGGGGGGAGAACAATTACATTTTTGTGCACAAACTACCGTTAACTGTGTGTTACAGATGCCTTTGGTATTTAACAGGAAATTATAAACCTTAATAAATCACAAGATGGCTTGTTAGCTGCGAAATGTTAGGCAGAGAAAGTAAAACTAGCTGCAAAAAAAAAAAAATCTAAATGGATGCAGTAAATAAACAGCAAACTGTAAATGTAAAAGCAATCATCTTTTGAATATTAGTATGTCCATCAGAACAAAAAGTGATACAAGATAATGAATAAGGTACGAGGAAATGTTTACCTGGCTCGATGACCTTGCCAGGTGGATATTTGACAAGCAACTGACGTCCATCAAGATGTGTGACTGTCATCTGGAAGCCACACAGAGCCTCGACAAGGCCAATGCGTTGCACCATGTGAAGGTCGCTGCCCTCACGGCGGAATTCCTAATAGCGATTGAAATCCAAAATTTGTTGCGTAAGTTTCATTTTAAATAAATGTAGAAAAATCCTCTCAATAAGAACAATGTTCTTAGCCATGATAATAAGATAAATACAGTATCAGAGGGCCATTGTGTTTTTACCTCATGTTCTTTCTCTTGCAGCACGAGGACTATATCTCCTGGCTCGACACCTGGTGCTTGGTCAGCTTCCCCAGAGAATGTGATCTTCTGTCCATGTCTCATGCCTTTGTCCACATGCACCTCCAGAAGCTTAGTCTCCTTACACACCTTATGACCCTCACACTTTCTGCAGCGGTCCTTCTCGTTTATCACCTCACCTACACGAGCACACATATACAGAGATTCAGCACCGTTGTGCTCGTAATTGTACATTATCCGAGTCTTTTAAAAGTGTAGTCAATGTGTGGGTGTTAATGGACATATTACCCTCTCCATTGCAGTCTGTGCAAACTGATTGCATCTGTTGGACCATCCCAGGGGCCAGCTGTCTAATCATAATTCTCATACCTCGTCCTCTGCATGCCACACATTTCTGCACAGCTCCTGCCTTACCCCCCTGACTAAAAGGCAAAACATCAGCATTGTAAACAGAAATTTCTATCCAAAAAATTACTGCAATTACATAGTGTCTTACGTAAGCACTTTGAAACTATAGATTTTTTTGATGATTAAAATGAAAGCAAACTCACCCATTACAGGCACCACACAGCACATTCTTACTGAGCTGCAGTTTGGTGGTTTTGCCATTGTAGAGGTCTTCAAGAGAAACTCTGCAAGACAAATGAGTCATGAGATGTTTGGGACGACACATTAAATTTGAACCGCCAATCGAAGATGCCAAACTGTATTCATGTTACACACTTACTTCAGGGGGTGTACCATATCATCTCCTCTCCTCCTGCCTCCATTGCGTCCTCTGCCCTGTCCCCCCATGAACCCAAACAGTCCTCCGCCAAAGATGTGAGAGAAGATATCATCCATGCCAGGCCCTCCACCACCTCCCTCCCGTAGCCCCTGTTCTCCATAGCGATCGTAAAGCTCCTTCTTTTCTGGGTTTGTCAGCACCTCATAGGCAAAACTGATTTCTTTAAACTGGAAAAAAGGCACAATCACACAGTTTGACACATTGTGGGAGACAAACATATCAGTACATCACAACAAAAAGGGTCAACTAGTTTTGTTTTGATGAGCTCCTAAGTCTAGTCTCTTGTGTCACATTCATGCTGAATCTAAGGAATAAGTCATAGAGCAGTACAAATCAACACTGGTGTGCATTTCACTAGGGAAATGCTGTTTCATATTTCATGCTCTGATCTGTACCTTGTCTAAATCCTCAAAGAGTTGGGCTGTGTCATCGAGATAAACTAAGTTGACATTATTTATTGGTCCCAATTGTTGAGCAACTGAGCTGCCGCTGCTAAGTATGGTGCTGTTACCATGACATGCTTTGGTGCATCATACCTTGTCTCCAGCATCGGGGTTCTTGTCAGGGTGGTACTCTTTGGCCAATTTGCGGTAGGCCTGTAATAAACCAAAAATCAAAGTGAACAACGCTGTGTTTGCATCTTGAGCTCAGGTGCCAACTGTGTCAAATAGCTCCGCTAGCAAGTCACTAAGTGTATTATCTGTCTTTACAAGCCGAGGGCTTGGCTTCTAGGCCTGCTGTCAAAACCATGAGGACATTGGCAAGAGCATCGCTGCCTTTGACATCTCTCATACTCTAAATAGCCTCCTCGAGCGTGAAGAGGACATCAATAAAACTACACCTGAGAATCTGCAAATACATTTTGAGTTTACCTGCTGTACCAGACGTTAAATCACATCGAGATCTTCTGGCAAATCCATAATCCGATAACATGAAATTAAAACTACATCAATTTGACAAAAAGACGGTTTGAAAGTAATTTACTGTGTCGCTTGTCGCCACCACCCAGTATGTTGATTTTGTTTTAAGCTGGGTTGACTGTCTTCACGTTACATTTACGTTAGTTTGTTTGGTTGATTTGAGTCACAGAATATATAATGACTGCAGAAGCGGTCGAAAACATATTTCAAATGATCTAAAATCGTGTTTATTACGGGATATAGTTTTGCTGATAACAAACAATGCCTACCTGCCTGATGTTTGAATGGAGTTTGTGGTACACGGAGATCGGCTAACTAACGTCACGCTAAGTGTACGGTGGTGTTAGCCACACGACGGATGACAACGTTATCTTGTAAGAAACACACAAGTTTATCTACAAACGTTAGCTTGAGATATATTTTGGCGTTACCAGATGTTACACCAACGCTACAAACTCTCATGACGGTTTATTTTCTTGATTTGTTGCTTCTACGTGAGCTATTTAGCCGGCACTTGCTTCGTTTCTCAACGGCTTGGTGGAGACTATTTCCTGGAATGCATCATTTAATGTCAATAGCCGGCAAGCTATCGCACTCGTGGTCATCAGTGTATTGCTTGGTTTTCCGGCAGGCTAACCCCATCCGTGTAAACTATGTAACTGATGAAACAAGGAAAATCACAATCGTTGTCGATATTTCACAAACGCCAATGAATAGTGTTAATTTTAAGTGTTTAAAAACGCCGTGCCATTAAGTACTGAGTAGTTATCTAGCTAGCTTAGCTTGCTGGCGAGGCTAGCAATCTGCCGCTTAGAATCGTTAGCTAGCGTTAGCTTTCAGTAACCTAGCTCACGTTGATAGCTTCTTTCTAGGCCAAATTTCACAGGTGACCTCTCTTCTTTTTATCCCGTTCTTGCTAAACACATTCAATTTACCAACGAAACATTAAATCGTGTACCTTTTTCAGTTCATTTTCAGAGGCAGACGGTGAAACTCCGAGGATGTCGTATAGCTTAGTATCCACCACGTTCGCCATGATGCTAACCGGCTACACAGAAAGACCTTCTGCGGAGGTTCAGCTGAGCGAGAAACCGACGCAAGAATCACCGGCTGGGACTGTCCACGGCTGCCAGATACTACGACAGACACAAACACCCACTCGGAAACAGATGCAACCAAACAGCGACAGTATTATTCCAGAAAACAGGTACAATGCGTTTGCATTTACACTGAACGCGCCATTATGTTTTTTACTTAAGGCATTGAATAAATTGTATGTTTACGACTCGGCACGTTTTATTACTGATATTTTACGCTGCATGATAAAATGCCCGGAAGCCTACTTACACGTAATTGAAATAGCAGTAAACTGACTTTTAGACTTTAGATAGAAAACACCTGTTACTTTGTTATATTGTTTTTCTTTTCAATGTAGTATATATTTATATCAACATAACGTGTGAGAGGGAGTTAGGGACCGTCTGTAAAGACTGAATTTGGCATTTGAAATGTGTCCACAGTGGATGAAGTATTCAGGTCCTTTACTTAAGTAAAAGTAGGTAAGTATATTCAGGAGAAAGTACTTCAATTGTGAAAAGTAAAAGTACCAAGATAAAGAAAAAAATCTATTTAAAACAATAGAGCAACACTCACAAAACTGAAAATTATCTAAAAAGTAATACTGCTACTACTACTACTACTACTACTACTAATAATAATAATAAATATAATAATAAAAACACCACCAAAACTTAAAATTATTAGAGGTACATTACTACTACTACTAGATCTACTACTACTACGAATAATAATGATAAAAAACACCACCAAAACTTAAAGTTATTTCAAAAAGGAAAAAAACACCATCACCCTAACAAAAAACAATTATAAGACTTACAATAATTAAAAACAAATATCTCTGACTTCATTAAATCATCATTGCAGTTGTGCCTTTCTAAACAGCTTGGTAATTTAATTTATAACAAAACATATTTTATAAACTTTTCCTTTTTTGTAGGGTTGCTAAAGCTGTCAGATAAATGCAGTGAAGGAAAAAGTACAATATTTTCCTCTGAAATGTGGTTGAGTAAAAGTATATAATAAACTTCAAATCATTAAAAAAACAACAACAAAAAAAAACACCCACCTAAACAAACAATAACAAACAAAACAAAAACTTAAAATCTCCAAATTTATATATATATATAATATATATATATATATATATATATATATATATATATATATATATATGAAAGAAAATAACTTAATGTTTCTCAAAGTAGTTGGCAAGTTACTTTTCTGTCAAGTGACTGATCAATCAACTCGTCATTGCAGTTGTGCTTGTATAAACTTTGGGAATTTGATTCATAATAAAACATCACATTTTATAAACTCTTTTGTTGTTAGATAAATGCACTGAAGGAAAAAGTACAATATTGCCCTCTGAAATGTAGTGAAGTAAAAGTACGAAGTTGCATGTAAAGAAAATACTCAAATAAAGAATAACTACCTCACACACCACTGTGTATCTCCATATCTTGGAGTTTCTATAAGGAACAGAGCAGCATTTATCAAGCCCTCTTCATAGGGCGGCACTGAAATCAGGTCTGAACGGTATGTTGGAGCATTTTTAGCATCACTAGAAATTTTATTTTTAAAAATTGTGGCCTCATTTTAGTTATTTCTGGAGTCAGTCAGAGTCTTCTGGTGAATCGCAGCCATAAAGCCCCAGTTTTCTGATTTCAAATCAACATCTTCATCTCTGTAATTTCTGTTTACCAGTTGATATTGCAATGTAGTAACCTAATCCAGAGGCAGGAGTCACTGCCTCGTATTTAAAACTTACAGCTGTGGTGTAATGGTAGCAGTTCGTTTACCACTAGGTATATTGGTAAGTAACAGAGGAGGAAGTGGGTAAACCTATATTCCAGTGTTTTTTTTTTGTTTTTTTTTGGCTGATAGTTGGGTACACTGTAAATGGCCTGAAAAAAGAGGTGGGTTTACACTGTTTGCCTGCGTATACCTTCAGCACAGCTTACAGCTGTCAGAGCCAGTGTCACCTGTTGGTTGCGCTGCAGTGGTTTTTCAGATAGCACCTTTGATTAAGGATTAACAATTTTCTACAGATTTTTTTTTACAGGCAGGGAAATACATAATCCTACAGCAGTGGTAGAAAGCAACAAAGTACCTTCACTTAAGCACTTTTCATAAGTACAATTTTTGTATTACTTGTACTTTACCGAAGTACTTTGATTTTATGCAACTTAGCACTTCTACTCTGCTATGTTTCAAAGGTACATATTGCGCTTCAATCCACAGAGTATTTCACAACTATAATCAGTGGTTTCTTTTCATATACAAAAAATATAACTTATAAAACCTTATGCAATATTTTAGATCTAACTTCAAAGTAAACAAAGCACTTAAAATTAAATAGATTTTAATCAATAACAATGTTTAAATACTGGTAATGCATCAGTTTACCTAATAATGATCCAATCTTAAAATAAAATACCACTCACAGGGGGTGTTTCGCATGATGAGAACTTTAACTTTTGATACTTAAAGTGCATTTTTAGCTCATACTTTTGCACTTGCAGTGAAATATTTCTACATTGTGTGATTGCTTCTTTTACATACATAAATGATCTGAATACTGATTCTACCACTTATATGAAGACAGAGTTCCTGGACTCTGCTTTGGTTTTTGCCTGGCAGGGATTATTATCACCACAGCTAATATATGCTGTATTTTTGAATAACTGTGTTTGCAGGTGTTGCAGCTCCACAGTCCAGCCGCAGATGCAC
The DNA here is from genome assembly GCF_008729295.1 of Plectropomus leopardus. Taxonomy (NCBI): domain Eukaryota; kingdom Metazoa; phylum Chordata; class Actinopteri; order Perciformes; family Serranidae; genus Plectropomus; species Plectropomus leopardus. The sequence continues at coordinate 28,156,329 of NC_056473.1, forward strand.
ATATGGTAAAATAATGAATGTGCAGACCTGTAACCTGACTCAGTGGCAAAGTCTTGTTCAGGGGCAGCAAGTCAGCATGGGGGACTGCAGTCACTGCACAGGGGGTCCTTGGTACACCAGGTGAGGAACAAGATAGATTTTTTTCCGTTGTTGTCCTTTTTCTGGAGCTTAATTAAAGCTTGTTTGAGTTGCAAACAGTGATTAAAGAAGTACTTTGAGCTTTTACTCAAGTAAAAGTTAAATGTTACAGTGTGTAAATATTATGAATATATATGTTGTGTATATATATTGTAATATAAATATTAATATTACAAGTAGAGGTCCTGCAGTGACATTTTTACTTAAGTAAAATTACAAAAGAAGGCCTATTAGAATTAAAGTACACTTAAAGTCCCAAAAGTACTCCTTGTGCAAAATGGGCCAATTTCAGAATCTTATATTTTAGTAGTATTATTAAATTGAGGCATTAATGTGTTCATCACTTAACTCTGCAGCTGGTAAAGGTGGAGCTCATTTTAATAACTTTATGTTGGGTAGTTTAATCTATAATAATTAATCATAATTTTAAGTTGATTTATAGTTTGCATTTATAATACAAATCTGCAAACTAAAATCATCAAGTAAATGTAGTGGAGTAAAGTTAAATATTTGGCCCAAAATGTATTAAGTAGCATAGCATGAAATGGGAATACTTGAGTAAGGTAAAAGTACCTCAAAATTGTACTAAGGTAGGCTACAGTAGCCCATTTCAGTAAACATACTCAGTTACTTTCCACCACTGGTTGCAAATTTGTATCATCTGCCTGCTTGTGCTCATGTTGCAAATAAATTTGTTTTTAGGCTTGTCAACATTGAAATCGCTCCCTTGGGCTCTTTGGCAAAAATCTGAAGTCGGAAAATGTGGGACAGTCCCTAAACACTTAAAATGTTTGCTTCTCTGTTCATGGATAGCTGACAGTCCATGAACTTGTAGGCATACAATATTTTTGATATCCAGGTACTCTGGATTAATTGATGGTATGGTAAGTATTCATATCACCTGAGTAAAAAAAAAAAAATCAATCCCACAGTTTAAAAATACTCTAAATCACATAAAAGTACAAAAGTGTTGGCAACAAAATGCACTGTAAGTATCAAAAGTAAGAGTTTTTATCATGCAGAACCTCCACGATAAATTTATATTATTATATGATAGTGGATCATCATTAGGCCTATTGATGCATTAATATGTATGCAGTACTTTGATATTTCTGTTGGTTGAAGTGTGTGTAGTTTAAATTGCTTTATATACTTTGTGGTAGTTTAATCTGACAATGCACGATATTGCTAAAACTAATTATACATTTTATATGTAAAATATTAATATGAACAGCAACTACTGAATTGTTGTGTTCTTTTTTTAAACTTGTTATGTTGCATTTGTTTGTGGCATGTTGATGGTTTGCGATGTGTCGGTAATATGGTGAATCTTATGTCTATTGTTTTAATATAATTAATTAATTAATATAAAAAAGCAAAAACAACACAACAACAGAAAGCTAAACAGTCCTACTAAACACAAGCAAGACAAAACTATAGTAGAGTTAGGATAAAATTTAAAAAGAGGACAAATAATGCAAGATGCAAATCCAAAATGCCAATATAAAATAATACAAACAAACAGACCAAAAACAAAGCAAAAATAAATAAAAAATACCAGGAAATAAAAGAAATAATGATTGATGCTGTACAACTTGGTTTTCCTTTCCTGACTCTGATCGTTACTGATCCATTCAGGAGTTTATGCACATATGTTAGTACCTCCAAATGTACCTTTGATTAAGTATTAGTATCCCTATAATCAGTGTTTTTGTTTGTTTGTTTGTTTTGCTTATTTTCTTTTGTTTTTGATTGGTATCTTTGCACTTTTCCTTTTCCTATTTAAATAACATTTTCAAATGCACAAATGGAAAAATTATATATTTTGGAACTACAATTGCACTACAGTGTAAGCATCTGTTAATAAAAAACAAATCTTTGCAAAATAAAAGAAAAAGACAGTGAGGGATAGTCCCTAAGTCATCAGATATCCACTAACAGAGAAGCAAACAATTTCTTGTGATAAAATGTTTGATTTTAATACATAGAAATGCATCTTCTTTACAACAACTCAAATTAAAATATAGTGTTTTGTTTGAGAGTTATAAATCTGGATATTTTACTGCAGTGGTTGATGCTGTGCCACCAGTTTCATACTGACAGCACATTTTCAGGGTGACCGCAGATAAATAACGGAGTTGGTGTTGTGATCACACAGTTGATGGACAGCTTAACTTTTGATTACGTTTTAGGTATCCGCCATTTTGATTTCCAAATCTGACAGATTTCTTGTTGCCTGCCTGCTGAAGTGTATTTCGGACAGTGTCAACACAGGCCAAGCACCGTGCAGCGGCTCAGTAAATGACATTGCAGCCGGGGAAGGGTACTGCCTTCAAGCTAACGACGCAGACATGAGCAGCCAGCTATGGGCCTCCGGGTGACCTGACAGCCAAAGTCGCCGTTCAGCTCGCAGATGAGGACCGATGAAAATGATGGATGAAAGGTAACAGTCGCTTGTGTTTTGGGAGAGAAACATAACGCAAGCTAACGATGTGCCTCGCTGTCAAACGGTCAAACGGTAACGCTAACAGGCTGAATCAGGAGGACATCATCCCGTCTAACGTTAGCTACGCAGCCGTGATACACGACCGACCGATGTTAGCTTTTTATCCAACATAAACATCGTTTGCCATCACATTGAAATACTTTGACAACGTTAGCAACATGGTTCGCTAGCGGGCTGGTTTGGGACCTGCATGTAAGGTAAGGGAAAGCCGTTAAAACACCGTAAATAGAGATTGGTAACAGCAGATAAGCTAACTTAGCATGTGAAGTTTCCATAACTGCCCCTATAAGACAATTAACGGATTTATTGCGGTTACTCCGTGATAGCTAACCGTCACCAGCTGATCTTAGGACGACAGAAAGGCCTGTCTTAAAGCTGTCCGTGGTTGTGCTGATAAATGGCATTTACATCCAGCTAATAAGGATGATTTTTTTTAAGTTCATAGTTAAAAAAAACACCTGTTTGTTTAGCCTCAACGTGTTTACTAAAGGGATGGATACAGTAAGGCAGCATGCTTTGAGATTGTTATTGTTATGCAATTAATTTTAATGGTGCCTGGAAATGAGCAAATTATGTTTAACCCCCATTTTTCATTGAAAATATATTACACGTCTTCTAGTGTATGCAGTGAATGCAGACTGTTCTGAGATCATATACATTTTCTCATAATTAAGACAAACATGCTGAATAAACAGCATGTTTATCATGGTAATCAGCTGTTTATTTCAATGGATGGTGGCCTGGATCATTGGCTAGTTTTTTTGTTTTGTTTTTTTAAAGACTGTACGTTATTCATCAGAGCAGGGGGGTGGCTTGGGTTTGACTTTTTCATGTCATGACCCTCCTTGGAGCTACTAATGTTTTTTTTCCTCGAGCCTCCCTGACTGCAGCAAAATGCATGAACATCCCTCAACTATAAACACCCATATCTCACTGTTTCTAGCTATGATAAATGTTGGAGATTTTCAAAGAAAACATGCTTTAAAACCAACTTGTGGTTTGGTGGTTCTGGGGGTATTTAAAATAAATACAAAATATAAGCATTTACAGTTGAATGTGTTTTAAGTTCATAGTCTGAGCTGTTTGTTTACCCTCAATGTGTTTATTAAAGGGATGGATACAGAAGGGCAGCATGCTATGAGATTGTTATTGTTATACAATCCGTTTTAATGATGCTTGGAAATGAGCAAATTATGTTTAACATCCAATTTTTATAATAATATGTTACACACCTTCTTGTGTATGTAGTGAATGCTGACTCCTTTCTGAGATCAAATACATTTTCACGAGGGGCCTTTCCCATAGTTTAGACAAACATGCTGAATAAACAGCATGTTAATCATGGTAATCAGCTCTTTATTTCAATGGATGGTGGCCTGAATCATACACCAGTTTTATTAAGATACTGTACTTTATTTATCAGAGTAGGGGGGTGGCTTGGATGACCTTCCTTGGAGCTACAAATTTTGTCGATGAGCCTCCCTGACTGCAGCAAAATGTGTGAACCTCCCACTGTTATAAATAACCATATTTCACAGTGATAAATGGTGTGCTTTTGGAGATTTTTAAAGAAAACCTGCCTTTAAAACCCACTTGCAGGTTTGGGGGTTCTTGGGGTATATAAAATAAATACAAAATACAACAATTTAAAGTTGAATGCCCCTCCCTTAAGCCAAATGAAAAACATTACTCCCTCCTCACTGCTTAAAAAAAGATCTGAATCTGGTTTTACATCACCCCCTCCCCTCTGATAAATAACGACCAACCCCTAAGATGGATTTTGTACTGTGTCAGTGGTCTCACGGAAGTCACTCGCTTGCACATTTCATATCACACACTAAAGTTAGGTATCCGCCTGCAGGGTATTATTCTTACTCCAGTTGTTGTTGCTTATGTTCCTAGTACGGATCCTTAAAAAATCTTAAAAGGTATTGAATTAATTAAACTTAAAATAAGGTCTTAATTGGTATTAAATTCTCTTAAGTAATTTTTTAAAAAAGTCTTAAAAATGCTCAGACATGGGAAGTAGGAAGTTGTTTTTTTAACAATGCATTGTAAAATCTCAAAATAATTCGTAACATCTAGTTTATTTGTTAAATAATTTAACAGATTTGGTGAAATCTCACATGCAGATTGAGAAACACATAACCACCCAGAAAACAGGCCAGAAATGCCAGATATTTCCCAATTCTGTTGGTAACCCAAATAGTTACCTACTGATCATATGATATGTTGATTGTCTTTCATGTGCTCCACTCTAAAAAGGGTTGTTTTTTTTTTTAATCAACTTTTGATGTAGATAATTAACTATTTCACCTGACAGTCATGCTTTATGTTGCAATAAACATTTGGGTAAAATAAAATTGTCCTTCAATTTTGGTTATCAGAAAATTGGTTCTTTAAAAAGTCTTAAATCTACCTTTAATCAAGCTGCAGGAACCCTGTGATTTAACTGTATATGTGAGGATATTCTCAAAGCAAGCCGGTTGATGTCAATACACAGATGTGCAGCACTAACTCAATTACAGATGCATTGCATCCTGCTCTCTCCAGGGAGGAGTGCTAGTTTAGTCTCTGCACTTATGCTGACTTTTAACTCTTCCTCTGGCTCTAAGGAAGGCAGAGCAAGTCTTCCTGGAATTGATGCTATAACATTTGTTGTCTCTCATTTCTCATTACCAGGATGAAGCCATTCTCTCCTGGGATTGTGTGTCTGGTGTTATTATGAACGAAGTGGGTGTGTTTGTGTCTTCATTGTGTGAATTTGCTGCTGCTGATTGATGCCAAGACCATGCAGTGTCAATAAGGCGAATGGCTGTTTAGCAAGATCTAAGGATACTGCTCCTTGTCCAAATGTAAGAGCATACATAATATAAATGAATTATTCAGCACACAGTTATGTCATTTACATGAATATTTATATTGCATGGTCATGATACTAAACCACCACGTCACATCCTCTTCTGGTCAACAGCTAAGTGTATGTGCCGGTGACGTCAGCCATGTTTTGGAAGTTTGACTTACACACATCTTCTCACCTGGAGGCTTTGCTGGACAAGGAGGATGTCACGCTCATGGAGCTCATGGACGAGGAAGATGTGTTGCAGGAGTGCAAGGCCCAGAACAGGAGGTCTGTTTGCTTTAGCAGATGAGTCGCACATTATGAAATTTATTACATTATTAGTAATTCCTGTTGGTACTAACTGGTTCTTCTTTTCTTATCATAATGGATTTGTAGACTTCTCCTGTTCCTGTGCCAGGACCAGTGCATGCAGGACCTGGTCCGTATGATCACTACAGATCCCCCTGCTGGTGTAGAGGAGACAAAGCGCTTCAAGTAGGTGGTTGTGTAGAATGTGCTGATGTAGTGTGCTGTATCCAGGAAAAGATGTTTTTGCTGGTGCTGCACTGCATCATGTCTCTTACTTGCCATTTTGTAGTAAAGCTGAGAGCTTAAGCAGGCTTGGATTTGTGAAAACAAATTGCTCTTTATCCACATATTCAACCAAGCCATTGGCAATGCTTTTTAATATAAAACTACTTAATTGCATGTTTGACAACCAACTTTTAAAATTAGGACAGTCCTGTTCCTGTTTATTTTTCAGTTATTTTAACACTATTAAGGTAGAAAATTAGAATTGGTTTTGTTTCTGCTTGGTTTTACTGCCAGGTGTGTATCGTTGCAACAGTAACCCTAGAAACCTGCACTTTTTGAGATTTTCTTGGTACGATAACCACCTCAGAAAATATCAAAGGTTCACAGTATCACAGTATTACAGCATTATTATTATTGTTATTATTTTTATTTTTATTATAATTATTATTATCAGTCAGTATGGCCTTTAAAAATTGAAAAACCAGTTAGTTTTGGTTTAAAAAATGTTTATTAATCTAATTAAGCATTAAAAACATTTTTTTGATGGAAATATGTGTCAATTTCATTCATTTAACGTAGTTTAAAAAATGACCAATAAATCTACCTTATACCTTGAACCTACCTAAAGGTGAGATTCTCTGTCCAGTTGCGTGTTTTTTTAAAATATTGTAGATATCCAGATGTTCACGGTATGATAATTGTCAGCTTTTATATCACAGTAAACATTAAAGCCAGTATATGGCTGCACCTCACAGGTGTGTTCTCTTCATGACAGGTATTCAAATATAGCATGTGAGCTGCTGACATGTGATGTGGGAGTGATCAATGATAAGCTGGGTAATGAGGAGCCTCTGCTCGAAACTCTGTATGCCTTCCTGGAGCAGCCGTCCCCACTTAACCCCCTCCTGGCATCTTTCTTTAGCAAGACAATTGGGAACCTCATCACACGGAAGACTGAGCAGGTAATACAAGTACACACACTCGCGCACACACAGCTAAATCAAAGGGCACACTCAGAGAAGATGACAGCTGTGGTTTTGTGTTGTGGTGCATTAATTCACAATGTCTGAAGGATGCTTACAGCAAGATAATAGAAACTGCTCACACTGGGAATTACTCTCAAACAAGATAGCTGTAAAGTTTTATTTCTCTTTAAATGCCAAGAGGCAGATTTTTGAACACATAAAGCAGTGCACATATGGGGAGTTTCCACCAGCAAGTCAGCCCTGTTCAGCTCAGTTTGGTACGCGTTTTTTTTCGTTTCCACTGTGAAAACATTAGTGCTTTTAGAACCGTTCACATTTTCGGTCACCCTTCTGCTTTCCTAGCACACAGATCAGGTACTAAGGTGGAGCTACAAATGCTGCAGTCTGTTCATCGGTCAGAAGAGAATCAACACTGTGCTCAAGGGAAAGCTATGGCTGGTTTAACCAACATTTATACCATGATAAGTTTTCCATACATTAGTAAACCATAACTTTAAAATGAAAGCATGTTTACCGCCTCGAGCAGCAGCCGTTGACTGAGGGGAAGATTAAAAATTTCATTCACAAGGCCGACTGCCGGAGACATAAGGTTTCCTAATCCTCACTCTGAGAAAAGAACGTATGGTACTGTCGGAGCTTCGTTTGATGTGCTCAGGAAGAATAAACCCCCACTCTTGCCTGACAAGGAGTCAATGCCGAAACCCCCAATTTATAAATATCCTATCAAGAGACTCTCACTGCTGCCTGCTCTTTTTGTGCAGCCCCATTCTGTGGACAACAAACAGGGTGCAGACTTAACACTGTATCACCGGTGATCACGGAAATACAGCACGTGCTGCTGAATGGAGCAGTAAGTGACAACAACTCCGCCCACATGTGAGAGTACTGTCTGTGGAGGAAACACGAAACTGATCAAGGGACTAGGAACTCTGGTTCTATGGAAAAGCGACTATAGTTCAGGTTTTACCCTCTTTGTGGTAGAGCCTGAGGATGTCAAGGTCAGTTGGCGCATCCGTCTGACCAGCTGGTTAGTTCGGAAACAGATATCTTGAAAACTGTGACATTTTGAGTGGATATTTGTTTTCCAGAGAAATGATTTGAAATGATTCTGGTGACTTTTGTAACCTGGATGTATTAAAAGTAGCTGTGGCTATTGGTGCCACTTGTTCTCAGTTCACAAAAATATCACTACTATTAATGATATTTTCATATATTTGCAAAGGTTTTAGATGGAAATGTTTGGAATTGTCCACACTGCAACATTTATTTGTGTGTAAATCTGTAGGCTTGTATTTCAGTTGTATAGAGACTATCTATAGTTTGTGATAATGTTTGCAAAAGGCTCATCCCTGAAGCTAGTTGAGTATTGCACAATGAAGATGGTATAGTTTAAACTTCTGTGCTAAATGTTGAAACTGACAGAGCAGACTTAAAAGAACATTTGCAGATTTTTTTTGAAATACACATCTACAGTGCCAATTTTTTTGAGGTGAATGGAATGTGCTTTTTGCTTTTCAAATCACTACAAATTGCGTTAAAAAACAAACATGTCTTTGCAGAAACAATATCCCACCTTCTCGCGATAATCTCTTTTCTATCTAAGAAATAATCCCGGTTGACAGTGAGGTAATGGTAAATGAACTGCACTTGTATAGCGTTTTCTAGTCTTCCAACCACTCAGAGCCTCACCGCGCCACCTTTTTTCAGTGTATGGTGTTTCCTCTGCCCTCTGTTGTGTTCAGGTGATCAGTTTCCTGCGACGGAAGGAGGGCTTCCTTTCCTTGGTCCTGAAGCATATTGATACATCAGCCATGATGGACGTGCTCCTAAGACTTATCAGCTGTGTGGAGCCGCCCCCTCTCCGACTCGAGACACTTATTGTATGAGACAAACAGACCCACATTCATACTTTTTACCCTTTTCACATTGATGTTGTTTGCAGTTCTAATGTGATATTTTTCTCAATAGTGGCTTAATGAAGAGAAGCTGGCCCAGAGACTCATAGAGCTTATTCACCCTGAGAGAGATGAAGAGGTAGAGGGACATTCAATATTTTTATATTAACAAGTAACTCTCTTCTGTGATAAAACATACTATCACTATCAACCACAGACTCTTAAATACACAGTTTACAGGACTGAGTGTTTCTGTTTGTATTTGTGTTATTTTTCTCACAGAGGCAGTCGAATGCATCTCAGACTTTGTGCGACATCATTCGGCTGAGCAGAGACCAGGCCAATCAGCTCCAAGAGATTTCACAGCCTGACCCTTTGCTGACTGTGCTGGAGTCGTAAGTCAGACAGACATATGCAGACACACACAATCACACACACACACACACACACATTTGCACTCTCTTGACAAGATGTGGAGGCGATGACATGCTGCATTGTGTTTCCACAGGCAGGAGTGTGTGGAGCAGTTGCTGCAGAATATGTTCTCAGCAGAGTGTACTGAGAGCTGCATCGTCAATGGAATTCAAGTTCTTCTCACATTATTGGAAATCAGGAGGCCTGTGTGAGTGTGAGACTTTAGAGCAAATCTGAACTGTGTATAAAGAATACTATTTAGATCTACTTAGTACAGATTGCTAATGTCATTATTCATTTGACCACATGGCCTGGTGAAGTTTAGTCACATGTTCTTTGTGTGACCATTTTTTTGATGTGCGTGTGTCGTGTGTTTGGTCTGTTTTTATGACAGGGTTGATGGTGTAATGGATGCTCAGGGATTTGAGAGAAGTTACACTGTTAACAGCAGCATTTTGTTGGCCATCCAGCCACACCTGATACACTTCCACCAGCTGCTTCTGCAGCCACCTAAGGTACAAAGATATGATCATCTATCTGTCCTTTATATTGGCTGTGGTAGTATAACATAACATGCCACACACAATAAACATATATAATGATAGCTATCAATCAATGAGAGATCACAGCAGTAGGCAGGTTTCTATTAAACTTCAAATTGTATAAATTGAAACTGCAAATATAAAATACACCTAATGGAAACATATCAATTTTGAAAAAAGTCACATTTGTTGTGAAAACGTTTTTTCGAGGTTCTATTTTTGGTGATTCAAAAAAGCTATATTTTGCAAAACTTCTGCTTTTGTAGGTCACATGATGCTATGGCTATGTGCTTGTCAGTAGGAACTGGTTCCTTCGGGCATGATGCAGCAGCCGCTACAAGAGGTGTTATTGCATCACATAATTTGTCAGAAGTTGAGCGGATCATCCGGAAGTTTTGAATCCACAATTCCTCTGTGAAATCATGTACAATCACCTCCCAGAAATCCCTCATATGTGGCCGCTCCCACGTATAGGAGGCTTGCCTTTCCATTATCGCTCGCATAACACGCCTATGTCGCATTCGATTGGAAATAATAACAGCTAGTGCGGTGGCTGCAATAGAAATAAACCTGCTAATGTTTTGAGCATCCATCGCCATGCTTCTTGGAATGTTATCGCACATAACGCAGTTGCATAACGTCACTAAGTGGAAACACAGTCATCTCAAATTGTGTTTAATCGACATTCAGGTCACACCAAAGATTTGCAATAAAACGAGTTTAAACACAACTACTTGTAAAGTGCCAGTCTCAGACGTTCTGCAAGACTGCAAGTTTACACTAATAGGACTAGATGAGACTGTGTATAATCTCTGTACTTCTGTTGTTACATTCTAAAACCAGCTGCTGAGGACTTGACAAGCTGAGTTAAAGGTAACACCATCAGTCGGCCTAAGTCGAGCTGGGACCGGACACTTCACACTGTTACATCTTTCCTCCTGCAATGACCTGAAATGGTTTCATCTTGTCTTAAATCTTTGGCCTGAACATGGCTTAAGTCATCCAGGTGCTAGTCACAGGCATTATGGAAAACATCAATAATACATCAAGGGCTTATCCAGCACCAAAACTCACAGAGGAAAACTTTTTCACTTGCAGAGTGTGGAACATGATATAAATATCAAGCATGCTCTTATTTTTGCTGTGACAACCCTTTTCTTCAACAGTTATGTTTGGTTCTCAGCCGTTTAACATTTGCTGTACAGTAGTAGCACATGTATAATAAAACTCTGCTTAACCTTTAGGCTTTTGTTTTCTTAATTCCTCCATCTGTGCACTTTTAGAGAAATCCCATGCTGACTACTCTGGGTGTGCTGGAGGAGCCATTAGGGAACACACGTCTGCACGTAGCCAGATTGGTGGCCTCTCTGCTGTATACGAGCTCAGCAAGCCACGCGGTCGTAGCACAGGAACTCTGCCGACTCAATACAATGGACCTGCTTCTGGTGAGATTAGCAGACATACTGCATTTCCAGAGAACAATATTGAGAGAGCACCAAATGTTAAATATGCCCTTTTTTCAGGACTTGTTCTTCAAGTACACATGGAACAACTTCCTGCACCTCCAAGTGGAGCTTTGTGTTGCTGCCATTCTCCGGCCGTGTGCCCATGAAATGAGACTTCAGCCTGGCTTGGGATCCCAGGAAAAGTTCATGCCTCAACAGGATGCTTCACAAGAGCAAGGATTGACTGACGCCCCTTCTGAACCTTCAGCCACCAGTGAAAACTCTGCACACAATTTAATGGTGACTCATGTAGGTGTCTTTGCTTGTCTTCATCTCCTGAAACGAGCCACTGGGGTGGTTATTTCTGAATGAAAACAATTGATTGACTCCTGTCTTTGTCTCTCACAAGTTGTTTCAGCACTGCCACCTTGTCCAGAGGATTCTGGAGGCTTGGGAAGAAAACGATAAGATACAGTAAGGAATGGCATGATGACATTTGCAAACAGGCAGTGGCCTTTTTTTTTAAATTGATTAGATGATTGCAATGCTCTTTTTACTGGCCTTCTGAAACAGTCAATTAAGAGACTTGAGCAATTATTCAGAATCGTGCAGCCAGATTTTTCACCAAACCAAGGAAGAGGGTGCATATTACCTCGGTTTTAGCTACACTCCACTGGCTCCCGGTATCTTTTAGAACATATTACAAGTTTCTTTTGGTGGTTTTTAAAGCTCTTAATGGTTTAGCACTGGCCTACATTGCAGACTCTCTGTCATTCATTCTATAACCCTTTACAAGCTCTCAGATCATCTGCTGCTGTTTTTTAAAAAACAAATAGTTATATGTACAAGAAAATAGGTTATGTGAACTATGCTCCGAAATTATGGAATACCATTCCAAAAGCTGTAAGAGACGCAGGCTCTGTGAACATTTTTAAACAACAACTGAAATCCTATTTATTAAGCCTGGCTTTTAGTTAATGAAATTCTTGTAAATGTTCTCTGTTTTTTTTTTTTTGTTGGTTTGTTTGTTTTGGGGTTTTTTTGCGTTGCATTTTTTTATTGTGAAGCACTTTGAGCTGCATTCCTTGTGTGAAAAGTGTTCTATAAATTAAGTTTATGATAATTTTTATTACTTCTGTGTTTAGGTCAGAAGGTGGTATGAGGAGAGGTTACATGGGACATTTGACTAGGATTGCCAACACAGTCGTCCACAACCTGGAGAAGGGCCCGGTTCACACACAGATTAGTAGCCTCATCACAGGTTTGTCTGTGTGGACAAATGTACTCACATTCCTGTGTTAAAGAAAGAAGGGATTTACATAATTCCCTCTTTACTGGAATATTGCTTTTTTAATGCTGATGTTGTGTTTTTGGATGTAGAGCTGCCAGAGGACTACAGAGGGCGCTGGGAAACCTTTGTGGACCAGACCCTGTCGGAGACTAATAGAAAGAACACTATAGACCTGGTAAACACACACATATGCTCATCCACAGTGCATAATAGCTGTTTGTAATGACACACACTCAAACTTCTTGTGTGTGGTGTTTCGTCCATCTCCAGATTGGCACTGGAAACCCGCGCCCATCCTCAGAGGACGATATGGAGAGCCCCTTTCCTAAAGAACTGACACTGCAGCAGGTACAAATACGTAGCCACACATATGCAAAATATTGTTTGTGTTAGCAGAGATAGCAATCTAATTCAAATTATGATGTGTGATGTGAATTAGGCCTTTTCAGACTACCAGATCCAGCAGATGACAGCTAACTTTGTGGATCAGTTTGGCTTCAATGACGAGGAGTTTACTGATCACGATGACAGCATTGGGTAAATGACAGTGGTACATTCCTCAATGACAGTAAACTGTTGTTATTATGTGTCAACTGAATGGTTTCTATTTTTGTGGCAGAGCAACGTTTGACCGAATTGCAGAGATCAATATCAACATCGATGCAGGCCAGGACACTGTGAGTTTATTTGGATTGTTTACACAAATGTATTCACATATTTATTCTATGAAGTTGTGTTTCTGTAATATTTTGGAGCTGTAAATGTCATTGTTAACTCTCAAATATGCATTAAACCCCGAAACCCGGAAGAGACTTTCACATTTTGTTTTGCAACATAAAAAAGACGGTTGCTAACAAGTGGCTAAATGAGACTGCAGAACGTAATCTCCTCAAAACGTGCTGAACATGGCTTTACAGCCTCGTAGTGGTAGCGACGTGACCATAGTCAAGTTTGTTTTAGCCCAGCAATAGCTTTTTTTCTCTGGCGACTGCATTTAGGCTTCAAAAATCCTGGTAGCAATGTTTTTTTGTGAAGATTATCTTGCTGAACAAAACTCCTAAGTATCAAAAATGTTTGTGTACCGCAAAACTTCCACAGGCTTTTTGATGAGGGAACCAGGGTGATGTTAGCTTCCAGGTTGGCCTCTAGAAAAATGTCATCCCTGGAGAACTCTGTTAGGGGCCAAAAAATCAAAAACAAACAGCCACACATTTGAGACTTTAGCTTTAGCATTTGTTATGCAGAATTATGAATATTGATGTACATCAAATAAATCTAACACATTTGATACATCTGCCTGTCCTTTGCAGGCAAATACAGCTGTGTTTGAGGCCTGTTCCAAAGAGAAGATTCAGCCCTTTGATGATGATGAAGAGGACATTTGGGAGGAGAAAGAGATCAACTTTGCAACACAAACCAAGTCCCGTAACAGGTAAATACACAATACACAGCAGTAAATACAGATGCAATCAGTGTTCTGGATTTTATTTCAGCATTGTGCTTCAAGTTGTTATCAATGTATGTGAAATAACTGTCATCAATCAAACGAAGTAAAAGGTCCTGCTTGATTGAAGGTTTGGTGGGTCACGATCATCCCAGAGCCCAGCGGTTAGTAAAGATTGTGATAGGACAACAGCTTCGGAGGCAGAGGACAGAGCAGCAGACTCCGACTCAGAAGGAGAGGATGCTAAAGATGACCTGGATCCTTTCTTGAGCCTTAGCCAGACTGAGGCAACAAAAAGTGAGACATTTTATGTTCTATAGTAATGCATTTTTCCCTATATGCTATGGCTAAAGCAGGTTTGAGCGTGTGACTACTGCAGAGTGTGTGATGCTTTTTACATTCAGGCTCTGGCTGGATAGCAGACTTTGGGGAAGTGAACTCAAAGGCTCCTGCAGCAGGAGTGGGCTTTTCCGCCTGGGACACTCCAGACTCCCAACCAGCTGCCACAGAAGCAGAGGAAAAAGGATGGGCCAAGTTCACCGACTTCCAGCCTTTCTGTTGGTGAGTGTGTGTGTGTGTGTCTGTTTGTGTCTGTCTGTGTCTGTGTGTGTGTCTGTGTGTGTGTGTTTTGACAAAATTGTAATAACATATATACTGATAATATTTTTGAGTTACCATTTCAGTCATTGCAAAACTCAAAGCATCCCCCAGAATAACAGTTGTGCAACAATAAAATCCTCATTAATTTGAACTGGAAGAGAAAGACTAATACATTAAACCTCTGAAATTCTTAAGAATATCATATTAAGCCTGTAATGTCACACTGCTCCTAGACTAAGCTGAGGAATGCAATTGTATGTGAACAGTGTTTCGCTCCCTTTGCAGTGACAAATTTTCTGAGAAAGCTTTGGCAAATTGCAATGTCAGTCACAAATGTTAAGTGAAAAACGAACACTTAAAACAAAGAGTAAAGAATAGAAAAATATATTTTTTAATGTAATCAAGTATAATATTTAATGTGGGGACATAGGCATAATGTCAGTTAGCGTCTATTTCTGAAATGTTTTTACAGCTTGAAGTTAAACAACTACCTTTAAGCCTTGATTGTACCTGTTGTCTCCAAACGTATCTCCGTTGTTTGTTTGTTTGTTGAAGAATTTTTAAAAAAATGGAAGAGTCAACCATAGAGACACACTATAACGGCACAATTTCACCCTTAAATTTCAATGGCTGTGTCTGTCATTTATTGCCTGTGTTGTTTTTTTCTGCAGGTCTTCTTATCTTTGTGATTTTATGTCCCCAGCTCTGAAACAGGCCCCAGATGCAGCTCTCCTGTGGACTCGGAGCTCAGCGGATCAGGCAACACCAAACCAAATCAGAACCGTGAGTTGCTGCAGCATGGCACATTCAACTACATAATCATTGGATGCATGTTTATATTATATTTTTAACTTATATTGTTAAAAAGATAAACACTGAAACAGTTAGAACTGGTTTTAAAAGTAAGGTTACTCTTTCATTTAAAAGCACATTATTTGTAAAAAATTTGTACTTGTAAAAAACAATTTTGGAATACATTTTCATCTACTGGATTTGAACCTGTAATCTTTTCGTCGGCAAAATCGACTGAGATAAGTGATGTGACAGTAAGGTTCATAGAGTCATAGAAACCCAAACTTAAATGCCTTTGTCAGCTCATTACTGCTGCATCTCAGTCTCTTACTTCTGTGGTAATTTGACCTCTTCTGTTATATCTGTACACATCCGTGTTCAAACGAGGTGATTTCTCCCCCCCCCCCCCCCATGCTCTGCAGCGTGTGTGTGGAGTGTGTGTGTGGCAAGAAAAGCTCCGCTGGTGGCATCAGACAGCTCCTCCTCCAGCAGCTCAGACAGCGATGAGGAAGAAGGCAAGACAGAGTCGGCAGCCAGTGAGACAGTCACCACAGAGACCATCACCACGGGAGCTGGAAAGGAGACGATTCGACTCACCGTGGACGCCAAAAATGAAAGGGCAGTCTTCAGCAGGTAGACACACTCACGCAGAAACTATATGTTACTGAGTATGTTACTATGACTGTGTTGACTGGTGCAGTGTGTCCCCCTTCTTCTGTTGCACTTCTAAGTCGCATTTACGCTGTATGCTCAAGGCGGGAATATCACACCTTAACGCCGCCTCGCGGTTCTGTATATAATGTCAGGAAAATAGAAGATGGGACAGAGTGGTCTTGCCTCTGAGGTAGTGACAGGGCCGTAACAAGGTCTGTATAAAAGAAATGTAAAGCCGGAAAGATGTGACCATGGGCAGCATGGGTGTGAAGATTTGATGTGTTAATGTGTGCGACCCACCGCGGGAGATTTAAAAAGCAGCTGTAGCAAGCAGCAACCAATTCAAAGAAGAGTGACAGCGGCAGTAAATATCCACAAACTGTAAGAAAGATGAGATTCGTGAGCTCCTCACCCTCCAAGCAGAGGATAAAATCAGTTGTGATATAACGGAGTCCGTTAATGATTGTGATTGACGTGTTAAGCCTTTGTTCTTGCTTCGAAATCCCTGCTGAGGCATATATTAAATATCACGCTAAAGTCGGACGCTCGCGTGTTAAATGTCATGTCTGTCATACCTCTTTAGATTGCGGGATGCCGCGATGCAGTATGTAATCACACACTGAAAAGCAATGACACCGCCATCGTTTGGTTCTGTGTAAAAATGCAGGAGCGGCGTAAAGGGGGGACTTTGTTGCGGCCCTATAGCGCAATCTCTGTGTAAAAGCGACTTTATGGACCCCTTCTTTTCCTTTACTCCCATTCTTTTTCCCTCGCAATGTTACCTCCACCTTCTCTGTTCTTCTTCTGATATTGCCCTCCTTACTGTCTGTTCCCTCCTTTCTCATCTCCGCTTGACTCCAGAGTATTCAGACCAGCGGTCAGACGGTATGTTGTGCTTGAGGTCTTTGCTCTGGAGTGCCGAATGTGTTCCTGAAGTTGTATGAAGGCTTTGAAAGGCCACCATGAGTACAAATGGTGCCATATGTTTTTGTTTGCTCATTGCATTTAACAGGATGTGATTTAACAATGCCTTGCCATAATTCAGGATGAGCCTAATTCATCACAAAAATATACTAACCCACAACTGGTGGCTTCCAGAGAACCTAAAGGACCTCTTTCCTTATGCAAGGCCTATTTCATGTTCTCAACACTTTAAGTCTAGAACAACCTCTAATCAGCATTTTAGAAATCAAATGGTGGCTTGTGTTTGTGAAATTACACCAAAAGAGAGCAGTATCACTGTTGTTATGATACAATTAATAATTGTCACAGTCGTAACATTAATAAGAACCAAGTTGATATGATTTATTTTCTCTCAGAGCACCGACACTACTAACAGTATGTCAGCTAGCATGCTTTGAACAGAAGTTACTACCAATCAGGTATATCAACATTCTAACAAATCAACATATTCATTAGCAAGTTACTAACAAACAGTGCATCTGTAAGCATGCTACAGTTAAATAGGTACAACTTTAAATTTTAGAATAACTACCTCAGCACAAACCTTAGAAACTGTGTTCCCAACTCACCAGCTACATGTTGGCAGTAACAGTGGGATTCACACACTGGACATGGTAAAGGCCAGTGTTGACAACCGAAAGCAGACAGCTGTGGGGAAATGTAGCCAAAGCAGACAGTTGCATCTGCAGTTTGTTCTTTATGTTGTGAGTTCAGGTGATGATCCCTGGTTATCCCTTTTGTTAGTCACAGTTGTATTTGTTTTTTTTCACAGTGAGGCAGATAAGGTGCCAGTGGAGGGACTCTCCATCAAAGACAAGGCGAAAGGCAATGAGAAAGACAGCGAAAAGGGAAAGAAACATGGAGACTCTTCCAACCCAACAACCGCCAGTCCAACTAACCAGTCGGCAGTTGTCACACAGTAAGTGTGTGTTCCTGTATACATTGCGTGTGTGCGCTTTTTTTCCCAGTGTTCCCAAAGTCAAAGAAAACCTCAAAAAGTCATGCATGGTTCTTACAAGGTACTTGAAAAAAATGTTATGGGTCCTTAAAAAGTCATGGAAAGGTTTTGAAGTTTTGTCCAAAAAAAGGTGTGGTAATCTCAGTGTTTGTATACATCTGAATAAAACGGGTGCGATAACCACACAAAACAAATCCTCAGTAAAACACCTCCCAAGAATGAGCCCTATTATGAGAATCCTCACATATCTGACCTAAAAAAAAAAGCTAAAAAAAAGTGGTTTGTGGGTTACAACTGATCATTTTCTTCTCATTAACATCCTGCTCAGCTGTTTGGCAGAGCACATTTTGAGTCTCTATATCACAATGAAGAATGTGTCGAATTTAACTCAACCTGATTGAGCCATCTCTATCATTCGGTTTAGATATATTATGCTAAAAAAATCCACTAGATGTCGTTGTGTCTTTATATAGTCTGCCTAATCAGTCCACCATACGGTGGCCCTGAGGACAATAGTAATAAATATTTAAAAAGCACAAAATATATTTCACAGAACACAAATACATTTCACAGATCACAAAATACATTTCATGAAACCGGAAAGGGTACTTGCTAATTCCAAGTCTGTCAGGCATCAGTCATTAATCATTTCCTGTTTACACTGGATACCGCAATAGCAGAGCGAGCGCAAAATTTCAGGTGTTTACCAGGATGGGAGAGGAGCTTGAGTTGATAGTGCAATACTTCAACAAGGGACATACATATAAGTGTGATTCTTGAAATACTCTCCTCGCATCATGAAATACACATATCAATTGTAACCCTTAAATCACGCTTAAAAGACCTCGCACTACAGAGAAGGGGGCGGATATTCTTCATTAAATGTTGTTAGGAGGGCAACATCATCAGAGATGCTGGGACCTGGACAACTATTTGGATACCGAACAATGTGGATAACTTTTAAGCAGAAACATGGTCTGCGTGTCAAAAGGGAGACCATCATGAAATGCTCCGGCAGCTGAATCCATGCGGGACACTTTTGCGGGCACGTCGCAGGTTTATCCGTCGCACTTACCATTCAGTGGGTTCGAACTACCTGCGTCATGTAGACGCGTATGACAAATTAAAACTCTCTTCCACTCTGGAGTTGTCACTGGTGAGAGGCGCCGGGCAGGGGTGGCAATACATATTGCCCCCGGGATCAGTGTCTGTATGTTGGAGTTTATCCCAGTAGACGAGAGGGTAGCCTCCCTCCGCCTTCGTTCTGCTTGTGGACTTCAACGCTCACGTTGGCAGCGACAGTGATACCTGGAGGGGCGTGATCGGGAGGAATGGCCCCCCCGATCTGAACCCGAGTGGTCTTTTGTTATTGGACTTCTGTGCTCGCCACAGATTGTCCACAACAAACACCATGTTCAAGCATAAGGGTGTCCAATTGTGTACTTGGCATCAAGACACCCTTGGCCGCAGTTCGATGGCCGACTTTGTAGTCGTGTCGTCGTTCTTGTGGCCGCATGTCTTGGACGCTCCGGTGAAGAGAGGGGCAGAGCTGTCAACCGATCACCACCTGGTGGTGAGTTGGCTCCGATGGTGGGGGAGGACGCCGGCCAGACCTAGCAGACCCATATGGTGGGGACTTGGGACATTGTGGATCAGTGGAAGGAATACTTCAAAGACCTCCTCAATCCCACCTTCCGGTGAGGACACAGGGCCTGGGAACTCGGAAGTGGGCTCTCCCATCTCTGGGGCTGAGGTTGCAGAGGTGGTCAAAAAGCTCCTCGGTGGCAGGGCCCCAGGGATGGATGAGATCCGCCCAGAGTTCCTAAAGGCACCGGGTTGTTGTGGTGCTGTCATGGTTGACACGTCTCAGCAGCATTGCGTGGACATTGGGGGAGTGCCTCTGGACTAGCAGACTGGGGTGGTGGTCCCTCTTTTTAAGAAGGTGGACTGGAGGGTGTGTTCCAACTGTATGGGGATCACACTCCTCAGCCTCCCTGGTAGGGTCTATTCAGGGGTACTGGAAAGGAGGGTCTGCCGGATAGTCGAACCTCGGATTCGGGAGGAGCAATGCAGTTTTCGTCCTGGTCGTGAAACTGTGGACCAGCTCTGGACCCTTGGCAGGATCCTTGAGGGTGCATGGGAGTTTGCCCAACCAGTCCACATGTGCTTTGTGGACTGGAGAAGGCATTCAACCGTGTCCCTTGGGGAGTCCTGCAGGGGGTTCTCCGGGAGTATGGGACCCCTGACACGGGCTGTACGACCGGTGCCAGAGCTTGGTCTGCATTGCCGGTAGTAAGTGGGACTCGTTTCCGGAGAGGGTTGGACTCAGCCAGGGCTGCCCTTTGTCACCCATTCTGTTCATAACTTTTATGGACAGAATTTCTAGGCGCAGCCAACGTGTTCAGGGGGTCCGGTTTGGTGACCTCAGGATTGGGTCGCTGCTTTTTGCAGATGATGTGGTCCTGTTGGCTTCATCAGGCCGTGACCTCCAGCTCTCACTGGATCAGTTCGCAGCCGAGTGTGTAGCGGCCGGGATGAGAATCAGCACCTCCAAATCTGAGGCCATGGTTCTCAGCCGGAAAAGGGTGAAGTTCCCTCTCCAAATCGAGGAGGAGATTCTGCCCCAAGTGGAGGAGTTTAAGTACCTCGTGGTCTTGTTCACGAGTGAGGGAAGGATGGAGCGGGAGATCGACAGGCTGATCGGTGCGGACTATGCACCGATCTGTCGTGGTGAAGAGAGAGCTGAGCCGAAAGGCAAAGCTCTTGATTTACTGGTCGATCTTCATTCCTACCCTCACCTATGGTCACAAGCTTTGGGTAGTGACCGAAAGAACAAGACTGTGGGTACAAGCGGCCGAAATGAGCTTCCTCCGTAGGGTGGCTGGGCTCTCCCTTAGAGATAGGGTGAGAAGCTCCGTCATCCGGGAAGTGCTCGGAGTAGAGCCGCTGCTCCTCCGCGTTGAGAAGAGCCAGATGAGGTGGCTCGGGCATCTAATTAGGATGCCTCCCGGATGCCTCCATGGTGAGGTGTTCAGGGCATGTCCCACCGGTAGGAGACCCTGGGGAAGACCCAGGACATGCTGGAGAGACTATGTCTCTCTTTTTCTATAGTTCATTGCCAGAAGTCTCAATGGCAGATAATGTTCCTAATTTTTTTTTATTTCTTACAGAGAGACGCAGCCTTCTACCAATGGACCGGCCTAACGATGCAGCACACACAAACACTCACCCATGCTTCATACCTGTCCATTCAACACAGCAGTGCCACCTTCGCTTCCTGTTAGCAGCCCTCCAACACCCTTTTTGTGTCCGAAGAACGGCAGACGCTCAGTGTTGAGGTCAAACAGCCCTTAACGGTATGAATGCTGGATAACCCATATCTTCACAAAGGTACACTGACTCTCCTGCACCTTCATAACATAATTACAATTCAAAGAGGAATGTGAGTTTTAAAGAACATTTCATTGTACCAGATCCCCAAAGCCAAATTCTTTTACATATGAACTATTTTAAAATGTGATTTTCCCTTTGAACTTGAGAGAGTGACAACACTCTTGATGTGATGAGCGTTTGAGTGCCAGCTAAACAAACACAGTTTAAAATTAGACCTTTATTAAATTCAGCATTGAATTTCAGAATGCATGTCTGATCTCTGGGCATTAAATCACAACCCAGAGAGTTTTTCTATTAGAGCATTTGACTGTTTACACTTTAGTAAAAAAAAAAATAAAAATACTCAAATAATCAGCCAAGATTACAAAAGCCAAGATGCTTGTAAAGCTAGCCGCCATTGTCTCCTCAGCATCTCACTGTACATGACAGGCAAACATTTTATTAGTGCAAATGTGTGAGTGATAATGATTTGGCTTTTTTCATACATGCTGCTGAAATAATTTCTCAACCCGAGTAAGATTTCTTTGCTTCGATCATGCGGAACACAAACACTCCCTATTTGTTGATTTAGAGCTTCAGATTTGGGAGCATCATGCGTCACTTCCTCCTCAAACCTCTGAGAGATTCATGTAGTGTAGAGGTGTGTGTGCTGTTGTATCCATGTGTGTAGATGTGTGTGTGTGTATGTGTGTTTGAGCTCTGTCTGAGGTACAGAGTGCATTCTCAGGTCAAAGGAGAGGTATGCAGATACAAAGAAAGCACACCTGTGTAACACACACACACACACACACACACACGCACACAGTGTCATACACACATGAATACACAACCAAAACTATACACACGTGCAAAAAAACACAGTGATGTGCACATACCGATTCATATCACCCTCAGAGCTGTTTAAATGTAATATTGTGAAATTTGAACCTGTATTAGGTTGTGGCTACTCTTGGTAATATGTAAACGTAATATAAATGTAAACAGTATATATAAACATTATATCTATTTTTGGAATAAATCCAATGTACGGAAAGGCGGTTGTTTCGCAGGTTGCAACGTGTGTATTGTATGTGTGTGTTGTACTGTTGAAATGAGGCAATAATGATGTCTGTTTTGGTTAACACTCCAGCATCAGTTCCTGTTCCTCTGCTACATGCTTCCTACGTGGAGGTTTGGGAGTGTGCATGTGCGTGAATGTGAGTCGGTTGTCTGCGATGCATCCTCCGTGTTTGTGATGAAAGGATTATGGTTTATTAGAACTTGGGTCTTGTTTTTCTGTTGTCGGTTTTAAACAAAATACCAGTTTACACCATCGTATTTAGAAGAGAAAACAAAGTTATACATTAAAAAAAAACTGCTGCTTCAACTTTTAACTTTTGTCATCAAACTTGCAAGGACAAACTTTTCCCATGAAATGAGGGACTATTATCAGCAGGAGCTGAACAAATTTGTTGATAATCCAGCTGATGGATTGAAAATATCCGGTTCTGATAGTCAGCTAGTTGACGTGTCTAACATTACCTCCTGACAGTTTCCTTATTTGCAGCTTTTCTTTGTCTAATATATAACAAGGGCTTCCCCCTCAAAGTAGGAGATCCGAATCATCAGTCGAAGACCCCTCAATCAACTGAGATTTCTTCAAATTGAGCAGTTGTTTATTTATTTATTTATTTTTTTGTCAGTCAGTGTGCAGTGTACCTCTGGGGTCTCCAGATTTAGCTGCAGAGTGAGTGCTCCTCACACTGCTCTTTGGTGTAAACAGGGGGGCAGCTGCCCAAAGACGGAGAAGCTTTGCCAACTCAGTCAGGCTCTGAGATATCCTAACGTCATCTTTTGCCCTCTGCTCTCAGCATGTTAATGCAATACAGTCTGGCTTTTGTTTGAAATCTAGTGTCATTGTTGCTGCACGTATCCGACCTGTTGTTAGCGTAGTTTTCATGATGTTACTTGATTGTCGCGGTAACACTGAATGTCACACCAATCCCTGTTCAAAGGTTATGCAGAAAAAAAAGAGCAAATAGTCGAATTTTCGTATTGAACAGACCATTTTTTTAATCTATTTATCTTTTATTTTATTTTTTAAAATATATAGATATATATTTTATTTTTATCTATTGATTTATTTTCTCTCCTTTTTTATTTTTGTTTCCTTTTTCTCTCCATCTTTCCCTCTTTGGCATATATTGTCTCTCTATCTTTCCCCTCTATGTCTCCTGTGTAGGCAATTACATGCATGCAGACACACAAACACACACATATAAACATATGAAAAATGAATGCATTTATAAAAAAAAACCCAGCCAAATCCTCATCAGCTGACATAGTTTGGAGTTGTTCAGCCCTTTATCTATAAGTAACTAAGTATTTTGGGGGATTTTGCACTGTTGGTCGGACCAAACCTTCTATTTGGCATCACTTGTTTACTGTCAGTTTATGGACCAGTGATACTCAATTTACCAGTGTGGACCATTTTCTAATTCACAATAATAATAAATTGATTCACCGAATATCCAAAAATCCAAGAAATGCCCCTGCGTGTGTGGGACTGCTGTAAATGGCTCCTGGTTTCCTGTCATTTCCCAAAAGTGGCTCTTAAGTATCCCTTTTATAGATCAAATAATGAATGGGTTTGATCATTAAAATACTGGTCAAATTAATCAAAAAGAACAATAATCGTGCGTGACAGCCATACTATCAACACTATGAGGAAAACGTGAATGTGTGCTCATCCAAAGTAACGTTGTTTAGATAATTTAACAGAAGTGTTGGCGTGTTAAAAAGACTGATCTTATTTCCTCATGTTATCAACATTTAACTTGTTGATCTGAAAACAGATTTCATAGCGAAACTACAAAAACAAGACCCCAGCTGTAGTAAACCAGAATTATCCTTGAAGTTTGCGTGTGCCCGGCAGTCATGCTTTACTTTCTCTCTCTCCTCGTCTCTCTCTTTCTCAGGGCAGGAGTTGACTTTAATTGCATATAAATGCCTACGGAACGATTAACATAGATTGTTGTATTTATTTTAAAAGCACTTTTTCGAGAAGCACTTTTGGTTTGTATTTGGCGGTGCCAAGCGCCGCCACGTTACTCCCCACTCAGAGAGGTGGGAATGTTTGACTTGAACGAGTGAATTATGTAGATACTTTAGAATACTTTTTCTTCGATGCTTTCTGCCAAAGTGTGTCTTCCCGCCAGTGTTACAACTGGGTTTCATATCTGTGAAGTAGCCTCCTTTCTCGCAATGGTGTCACTGGTCTAGATTTATCTAAAGCAGTCTTTGTTTGATCCCTCTCTCATGTTTTTTTTTTAGTTATGTGATAGAGTTATCAGCAGTAGGAGAAGATGCCACATGTCAAAGAAAGACTTTGAAGATTCGTCTTAGATCACAGATATTTTTGCTTTTATCTGTTCAGCGCAGAGCTGTTTGAAGTGGAGCTGCACAGAGTGTAAGCGTTGGTTTAAGTCAGGGTTAGAGGAGAAAAACAGGGCTGTTTTTTTGTCAGGGTGTGCACAGGGTCAGAATACTTCATCTTCTCGTCTTTCGCCAAACCTAAGCACTGCGTCTGACCCTTTGTGTTTTGGTGTGTGTGTGTGTGTGTGTGTGTGTGTGTGTGTCGTCTTCACCTTGAAAGTGTGTTGTGTGTGCAGTGTAGCTACGGGTATGGTGTGATGTTATGCATAATGGCATTTGGTACGATACAGTCATCTTTAAGTGCCATTACATTTGCACATTAGCCTCATTCACCTCGTCGGGTATGTGCTGTATTGTTCAGTGTGTGCCCTGAACTTTAATTGAGAGACAATGGGTGTTAAACTTCAGCCCATTGTCAGTTGAGGCCATTTCAACATTAAGATCTTTCTCGCGTTATAGCTGATCACATTTGTGTGTGTGTGTGTGTGTGTGTGTGTGTGTGTGTGTGTGTGTTTGGGGGGGGTGGTGCGAAAGACAGCCGTGTTGTAAAATGCCTTTTTTGTAAAGTGGACTGATGCTGGTGTTTTGATTTTTTTTTTCTTCTTTATTTTCATTTAGGGAGTAATGTGTCTGTTTCCTGTTGTCAATTTAGCTTGTACATTCAGATATGAACCTAATAAATATGTCAGACCAAGAAGAAGCATGAGCCTGTGTTTCTCTCACATTTACAGCTTGCTGTAACACACACACACACACACACACACACACAGTACAAATAGAGAGCGAGGGAGCAGGAGTCGGTCTATGGGAGCACAAATATGTTTACCTTAGGGGCAGGTGAGCTAAAGGATTATGTTGCCTCCCGCTTCTTACCGTACGTCTCCTTCCCATGTGAGCCACACAGACAATTAATGATACACCGTCTCCCCCACAATGCAAACAGAAAGCTGCCACATAGATCTCACTGTGCTGTGAGCTGTGGTACTTACACTTAGCTTTAGTGTTAGGAAGGTTTCTTTTAAAATGTCATAGGTTAAAGATCACTATTACACTTTTAGAAATGTAATAAGTAATGTATCTGTTTTAATAACCTTTTAAAAAAAAAAACGACTGGACATGAGCTACATCATTCCTGTACGGTAAAAAAATGTAAAGCAACAAAATCAGTGTTACAGTCTTCATTAAATTTTTACATTAAAGAAAGTATTCGGATGTAGCCCCTTTGGAAACACTAACATTTCATGCTGAAACTGTGATTTAATTTTTTTGCAGTATCTATCTGTAATACATTGAAATTTATTTTTTATTTTAATTACATGTAACTAGTTAGCCTAAACCTTTACACTCAAACTAAATTAAAAAAACAAAACTAGTTGTGAAGAAAAAACATTTTTGGTAAATGAAATACATTTTTAAAAAAATTACTTTAGATAAAGCAAAAACTAAATGGTACATTGAAGTATACTTACAAACTAACTAATATAAAATACAAAGAAAATCAATACAGCACAGTGTTGTGATATTTTGTGTGGAAATATTATATCAATACACAGATGCCAAGTAGATTTGTTTTTAAAATTACATAAATTTACAACATTTTTTAGAAAAAAAAAAACTAGATATGTTTTGCTGCCGTAAAAAAAGTGAGAAATTTAAAGAATAATCATAATAATGAACATCATCACTTCTATTCATTTAAAGTCAATCCTGACTCCATTTATCAATATTTTTTAAATCCTCCAAAAGGCTGAAAAAAAAAACGTGTCTCCTCAAATATTTTTAGGGATGGTGGTGGTTTGGGATTTTTTTCCGCTACACTTCAACCCAGGCTTCACCCTCCTCCCCTCTGGCCACAGAATCAGACAGCCACTCTGCATGAAATCCCGCTTTGGGAGGAGTTTTGTGCCCACACAGCCATTATTGTTTAAAATAGCCCACAGACACTGAAACTGTTTCACTGTGATGTTCTTCTTACTTTATATACCGTGTGTTTATGTGTTCAGAGTGCACAGACAAACACATTTTCTCTATAGACAATTAAGTTTTCCATAAAGGACAAAATTTACAGTTGAAATATGCCCGTGTGTTTGTGTGTGTGTGATATACAATAATATTGGGACTAAAGTATTGTTTCATATGGCCTCTGGTGCTTCTCACCCATGTGTAATAACAATTTTATACTTCCTAAATCTTGCCCTTGACAAATTCCCCCCATATTAAAAAAATAAAAAAAAGATTAACAGTTAAAGTGATAACTAAATTAGAATTAAACATTTTTAAACAAAAAACTGAACTGAAAAAAGCAAGACCACTCTAAAAAATATAACTAAAACTAAACTGCAGAACAAAAATCAAAACAAAGTAAAAATAAAAACTAATGGAAACTGAAAACTGTTATAACTGTGATCTGAACTGAGGTCATATAACAGTTGGGGAGGAGCTCAAGACTTTTCTTTTGTCCTCATATACTTCTCATATTCACCTTTCAGCCTGGAGGAGTCCTGTCTATACATCATTGCCCTCTCACTGAGGGTGTGTGTTTTCTTTCCTTGGCTTGCATACATCGTGTGTGTCATTGCATTCCTCTGTAGTTTACAAGTGGAGCGCAGATCCTGAACACACCTGCTGCTGCTCCAGCTCCTCTTTCTCTTCCTCTCCCTGTCTTCTTTTCCATCTCTTTTGACTTCCACATTGGAAAAAAAAACACCTTTAGTTTGTCATCAGCACCTGTCTGCTCTGTCTGAGGATGCGTGTGGAGAAGAGAGTGTGTATGCAGTGGGTGGAAAAAGAGGAAGAAGGCGGAGTTGTGTTTTGTACTTAAATGGGTTGTGGAGAAACCTGCCTGTCCGCTCGGAGCTGGGAGAGGAGGAGCCTGTGGGGTGTGGGACTCCAGACAAAGGAGACATATACTCACTGACACTGGATCACTGGAGCAGCAGAGCTTCAATCCTCAACTCCTGGATTACTTTTGTGCATGTGTGTGTGTGTTTTGAAAAACTTGTTATGTGTTTTGTCAGCTGTGTGGTTTCCTTTGTGAGCTGAGAGGTGTTTGTGCAGGAGCAGCTGTTGCCATACGCTGCCTGTGTGTAGTGTGTAGCAGAAGTGTGTGGGTTAGTATGTTTGGGATGGAAAAGTGGGGCTGGCACGACCAACAGCTCTGCTCTTAGCTTTACGCCATGGGGGGTTGCCATAGCTACCCCTCGGCTACGAAGGTAGACAGCAAGAGTCTTCAGCCTTCTGACATCAGCAGTGACAAACTGTAAGTTGTATTCTCTTCTCTTGTGCTCATGTTTCAGCTTCCTATCCGGACACAAGTTTTGCATTTGCTGCATTTTCCTATCGTCGCCTTTAATTAATCTGAAAGAACATAGTTAAAGTTCAGAAAGGGAGCATGTTTTTACAGTCATGGATATTGCAGAGGAAACATTACTAGAAAGCTGGCCACACATGGTTTACCCAGGAATGTTCACCAGATAAATGTGTGTGTGTGTGTGTGTGTGTGTGTGTGTGTGTGTGTGTGTGTGAGTTACATATTTGTCTGATGGCATCAGAGAAGGTGAATTCCTCCAGCAGCGGGAACACATGTTGTGAAGTAGTTCAAACCGAGACTGCATGTGTTTCTTTAGCACAGTTTCTCTGCAAATATTTGCCCGAGGATGAGTCTTTTAGAGCCAGCTGGCTGTACTGAAGAAGACTGTTTATTTCACCCTCACGGCTGAGGTAAAGGTAAACAGATGGCCAAGAGCGGGAGAGCAAGGTCACACAGAAGTGTGTTTACATACAAACACAACATTACAAGTGGCTCCGGGTTCACTGTGTTTGTGTGCCGCTGACAACTGGTAGCCTAGAGGCGGTAACTGAGTTAATACCATGAAGCTGGAACAGAACAGGATGTTAACAAAAGAAGTTCCTGTGGACGTCAGAGAAGTTCGGATCTGAGCTACTGTACTTTTGTACAGCTAATGTTTACATTCCTCTCTGTCACTACTACTCCCTCTCTACCTCTCCTGACCTTTAGTTTGGACAAAGACCTGCTGTTTGGATCATTAAACAAAGTTCCCTCTGCCCACACGCACACACATTTACACCACGGGGGGAGTGAAACCCCATAGAGAGCGCTGTGTTTCCCTTATCACAGTAGACAAGGTCACACTGAGGAAACGCTCAGCTGCTGCTGTTTGTGCAGACGTCTAAAAACTGAGTGTGGCAGCTGCCTGATTCCACTACACTTTGAAACTTTCACTTTAGTCCATATTTAAAAAAGCATTCTCAAGCGACAGAAAAGACAGAGAGAGGAACTCATCATCACAGCACACTGCCGGTGTCACCTCCCTGTTTGCATAAAGTCAAATCACGCTGCCAAGTTTGACTTTCCACAGCACGCTGGCATTCGCAAACAACAATCCTTCATTTTCCGCACTCGCACTCTGTAGTTATCACAAGTTCCCAAGCTGTTGTTCCTGTGTGACTGATTATAGCTTATCAGTATGTATATGAACTGATGTAGGAAAGGCAGCAGGCCTCAGCTCTCAGCTGCGTGCATTATCATGCACAATGTTGGTCCTCTCAGTTATTTGCTCTGTAGCACTGACCACTGCAGCAGAGAGCTTCATTAACAGTAATTACTCTGGCTCTGAATTGACTGCCTTCATTAAATTAACTGCTGGTTTATTGGACTTTCAGCTCTGCAGTTTAGAGCAGTGTTTGTATGTGTTTGCATGTGCCAGCCACAGAGGGCAAGACAGATGAGAGAGCATCAGAGAGTAAAAATGTGTTATCTCCCGACTGCAGCAGGAGTAATTAATCCACTGACCTATCGATTGTTTTACACAGCGATATTTTCTGTCTCTTGGTCTTTCTCTTTCTGTCTCTGCTTCATTAACTCTGCACCGTCTCTCCTCCCAAGGGGAATTAATAACAATAATCTGGAGGAGCGTCCATATCTGCAGCAGCAGTATGTGTGCCAGCAGATCACACACGCAGACATGTTTGCACTCACAGCGCTGCCGCCTGGCGTCGACAGGGCAGAGTGGCTCGCCAGCAACAGTGAGTAGACACCCATTCAACTCAGCAGATTTCACACTGTTTGTACCCCTTTTCTCCTACTCCTCATCCTCCACTCCACTCTGCAAAAAACAGACACAGGAGTGTGTGCAATGTGACACTTTCCTCTGTTTGATTTCTTTCAGCGGTGGCGTTTTTCAAGCACATAAACCTGTTCTCTAGTGCACTGTCTGAGTTCTGCACTCCCAGTACCTGCCCAACGGCCTGCGGACCAGGAAACACGTAAGTTATTGGCTGAGCCTTTCACTGTTCATATTTTATCATGTTGTCCTTCCTTGTCCTTCAAAAGTATTATTTGCGGAGGTTCTGAGATATCCACAGTGAACTTTTTTTAAAAATATTTTTTTATTGGAAGAACAATGCAAGGCGTATAAATCACAGAGTACCCAAACATTCATCCATTTTTTCCCCCACATTTCCTCCCCTTAGCCTCCCACCCCCCGTAACAGAAATACAGGCAACAAAATGTACAGGTTGCAATAACGCCAAAATTACCAATACCTTACACACATACACACAAATAATAAATAAAAATTTGAATGAAAATGACAAAATAAAAAGAAGTAAACAAATGGGACAAAATGGAAAAACAATCAAACAAAAAAATCACAAAAAAGAGACTAGCAAAAAAACAAATAGACGAACAAACAAGGAGGCTCAGTCAATACAACCAGGCAGGGAAGAATCAATATAATTTAGGATGGGAAGAGTGAAGGGAACTATTTTTCATATGAACTACACAGCAATCGTCCGAAAACCACAAAAACTTTTAACAGTGCAGTTGGTGGATTATCCTGAAAAACTGAGAGCTTGTCTCTGGAAAGACAAACAGCTGCTAAATTTAGCTTTTAACACTTTGCAGAGCACTATTACATTTTTACAGAATTCACCGACATTGTTAAAAGGGGACTTATCCCATAATTTGAAATATCAAAGCTGGTTAGGTCTTTTTCACCTTTTTTCACTCTGCACACGTGAGAAAAGCTGAGTGAAGCAGAGGCGGAGCCAGCTGTTGTAAACATTTGGGGATCAGCCCAAACCGAGGGGGGCCCGGGGCCATGCTCCCGGGGAAATTTTTTTCCTTTCACATCAGCTATATGCACTATTTTTTAAGCCATTTGAGATAGCAGAATGCCTAAAAATCTGTACACCATTTTGGATAAACATGACAGTTACCAAGGGAAAAAAATCATCCTGTAGAGCACTTGTTCCCAACCGGAGGGTCCTGACCCCCTCTAAGAAATAAAAAATACACAAGGCCTTTATTTCATGAAATGAATTGAATGAAATCAAATTGTTATTTTTAAGACTATCATTCAAGATATAAACTTTTAAAAAATTCTCAAAGGATAAGGGCATGGCACGATGAAGACCTAAACACATATTATATTCACAGAGCCTTTCCTCTCTGCTAAACAACCTCGTCCTACGTCAAAAATTTGGAGTATCAAACACTTAATTTTCTGCATTCTGGAGATTTTTTATGCACCAATGTGTGCCTTTTTTGCATAGATTTATGGCATAAATGTCTAAAGTTTTGGTAAGTTTTGGTAAGAGAGAATGTCAGTATTTCTCTGAGATCTTACGCGCTCAAAAGAGTTTTTGACCACGGACACATGGAACATACAGCATGTTGTGTGTTAATAACTGTGTTTGTTGTTGTCAGGGTTTACGTTTGGACCGATGACCACGGCAGGAAGCTGAAGTGCTCTGCCCCCCTTTACTTTGACTATGCCATGTCATACATTCAGGAGCTACTGACTGATGAAGATGTGTTCCCCACCAAAGCAGGTAAAAGGCATTTCATTCCCTTTACACTGTCCCTCGTCACACTCCACGTTTCCACAACTATCATGTCTTCCCTCATTTCCAGGTTCAGTGTTTCCGACAGGCTTCGTGTTTCTGGTCCAGAAGGTGTATTTGCTGTTTTTTAGGACTTTGGCTCACATATACTGGTCTCACTACAGAGAGACACTGGCACTAGGCCTGCACCCACACCTCAACACGCTCTTCACACACCTCACACTCTTCTGCAGACAGCACGGCCTGTTGGATCCGGAGGACACTGAGCCATTGCAGGACCTCATCACCGCTCTGGGACAGCATCGCTTTACCTAGAGAGCAAACACACATATTCAGCACTCACATTTTCATCACACACTCATTTACTTGTTATATATGTAACCACAGTATATAATGTCTCTCGCCAATCTTTGGGCCAAACTTAAACCTCCTTCACAGCTTGGACTTTCTCTCTAAAGGCCCGGAGGTTGTAAGATAGAAAATAAATACTGTTAATGAACAGTATTTGGGAAAATGAATGAGTCTGTTTTGCTTTAAAAGTGGATCAGACCAGAAAAGGGGTGTCTTGCTCCTGTTGTAAATAGTTGTCTTTATTAATTGTGAAAATGTGTGAAACTGTAGTATTGCATGTTAGTCTATTTTAACGATATGGTGCATTTTTATTTTTTGTTAAGGTCAAGATCTACAAGGTCATTCACGTCCTCCTCACAAGCACACAGCTATAAGAAAAACATTGACTTGTTCACTTTTAAGTCAATATAAAAAAAGTGTCCTCATTACATTTGAAACATTTGCAAAAATAAAAAATGGCTGATGTGATGATGTAAAGGTAATTATATTGTTGTGACATCATCCATATGGAAACACACAGAATATCTCCACATCTGCATTATGTATGATTCTATACTCTGTAATAAACATTTATGACAGACTTTTTTCTATATTTGGTCAAAAAAAAAAGTGAGATATCGTGCTTTCTCAACCATCAAGATGCAAAATTTGTCAGTTGATTTAGTCACACTTGTCCACATTGGTTCACTATCCTGCAGCAATCTCGTTTTTATTTTGATACTGTAGTAACTGCTGGTGCTGTTATGCCAGCATGTTTCTATGTTTTGGTTTGGGAGCAGTACCACCCGCTGCCAGCACAGGACCCCAGCAGCATGTAAAAATGTTTTCACCTTTACTGTCAGCTTCAGTACACTGCAGCCTGTAAATTTTTAATGTTTTTTTTTTGTGGCTGGTGCATATTGGCTTTGATATAAAACAATGACAGTGAAAGTAAAAATGCTGAGTTTCAGCTTTCACATGAGGGGGTACACATCCACATTGGGTTAAACGGTGTCGTAACTGTATTTAAAAATGACAGGATTATGTATCAAAAGGTTACGAGTCCTACACTTTTGCAGACATGAACACCCTCCAGGGCCCTTAAAGCTGGAAAGTCAGCACTTGCTGTATCCCTTTGTCATTTTTTTATTTCAGATCTTGGAGTGAGGTCAAAAGAAAAGAAAAGGAAATACTGCTGTTTTATGAACCTCACTATACATTTTAAGATCTCATTACCACTTTAAATTCTAACCAATAACAGCGACACATTTTAACTTACATTTATTAGACACTGCTTGTAAGAAGCAGTGATACATAGTGCAGCTAGTAACACAGTGTTGTTCTCTATTTTATGTACACACACACACACATAGTTTTTGTTATTGTGATTTATATTTATGTTGTGGTACATTTAAAAGAATTGTTGGTTAAGAATTTCACTATATGTACTTGCATAGCACTATTAGCCAGTTAACTCTGAGCTTTTTAAAAAGTAATCTGTGAGACTTTGGTAAGCTTCAGGGCAAAAGTAATGGAGTAGCTCACTTCTAATAAATACCTAGTGTGACATATAGATGCCAGAAGACCAGTGAACAGATTTATGAATGAAGGTAATATGCTATGAGATAGTAATACCTTACCATATTTTTATTATATTTGTAATTTTTGAGCAACGTACTATGCTATGACATGTGTATGATCTAAATTATGGCATTTCTATGTAGTTTTAAGTTATATACTATGTAAATGTTTGAGCAGCATGGTATAATATGAAGTCTGAAAATTTTGTTTTGTGTGAAAATTCATAGAAACCGTCATAGTATAGTATGTCACCTGAAAATAAAAACAATGTCATAACATAGTATATTGTTGGAAAAAAATATTTATATATATTTTATAACTTGTAAAGACACGTCATAGAATGCAATGTCGAAAACTGCTATAAGATAGCATGCCAAAAAAAAATTCCAGAAACACCAAAGTGTTGTGTGTCAAAAATGTCAAATTTTGACATGCAAGAGAAATGGCTGAAAACAATTTATTATAGCTTGTAGACAAACGTCATAGCATACAATGTCGAATAAAAGGCCCCATACATCTTAATTCAGCAAGTAAGAAAATGGCTGAAAATTCCACAGTATAGGATGACGAAAAACGGAAAATTTGTCATGTCAAAAAACTGACTGGATAAAACTTCATTCAGTGTGTAGAGACATGTCATAGTAAACAATGTTCAAAAATATGCCAAAAAAGTCGTAATACAACATGTCAAAAAAAATGGCCAAAAATGCCATAGTATAGTTTGGTGCTTTGGCTTAAAACGCTGAAAACGTTTACTTTTTGGACCATTTTGTCAACAGGCTATACTATAAATGTAATCAACATGCTGTACTATGAGTTTTGTAACATTTGGAAATGTCACTTTTTGACCATTTTTCCCTGAGCTATAGTCTTGCTTTTTTTTTTTAAGCTAAACTGTACTTTGGCTTAAATCGCTCAAAATATTGACTTTTTGGAACATTTTTTCACCAGGTTATACTATAAATGGACTCAACATACTGTATTATGAGTTTTGTAACATTTGGAGACATCACTTTTTTGACCATTTTTCCCTCAGCTATAGCCTTGCTCTTGTTTTTTCGCAAAAAACTACTTTGACATAAAACACTCAAAATACTGACTTTTTTCACCTTTTTTATACCAGGCTATACTATAAATGGACTCAACATGCTTTACTATGAGTTTTGTAACATTTGAAGACGTCACTTTTTTGACCATTTTTCCCTGAGCTATAGTCTTGCTCTTTTTTTTCGCCCAAAACTATTTTGTCTTAAATCACTCAAAATATTGACTTTTTGGACAGCTTTTTCACCAGGCTATACTATAAACTGCATCAACATACTGTACTATGAGTTTTGTAACGTTTGGAGACGTCACTTTTTTGACCATTTTTCCCTGAGCTATAGCCTTGCTTTTTTTTCGCCAAAAACTACTTTGTCTTAAAAAGCTCAAAATATTGACTTTTTGGACTGTTTTTTCACCAAGCTATACTATAAACTGCGTCAATATACTGTATTATGAGTTTTGTAACATTTGGAGACGTCACTTTTTTGACCATTTTTCCCTGAGCTATAGCCTTGCTTTTTTTTTTCGCCCAAAACTATTTTGTCTTACAAAGCTCAAAATATTGACTTTTTGGACGTTTTTTTCACCAGACTATGTTATAAACTGCCTTAACATGCTGTATTGTGAGTTTTGTAACATTTGGAGATGTCACTTTTTTGACCATTTTCCCTGAGCTATAGCCTTGCTTTTTTTTTTTTTCGCCCAAAACTATTTTGTCTTAAAAAGCTCAAAATATTGACTTTTTGGACATTTTTTTCACCAGGCTATACTATAAATGGACTAAACATACTGTATTATGAGTTTTGTAACATTTGAAGACGTCACTTTTTTGACCATTTTTGCCTGAGCTATAGCCTTGCTTTTTTTTTCGCCCAAAACTATTTTGTCTTAAAAAGCTCAAAATATTGACTTTTTGGACCATTTTTTCACCAGACTATACTATAAATGCGTCAACATACTGTATTATGAGTTTTGTAACATTTGGAGACGTCACTTTTTTGACCATTTTTCCCTGAGCTATAGCCTTGCTCTTTTTTTTTTTCGCCCAAAACTATTTTGTCTTACTAAAAGCTCAAAATATTGACTTTTTGGACCATTTTTTGACCAGTTTTCCAGGCTATACTGATTTTTTTTCAACAAAATCAAATGCTACTATGAGTTTTGTAACATTTGGAGACGTCACTTTTTTGACCATTTTTCCCTGAGCTATAGCCTTGCTTTTTTTTTTTTCGCCCAAAACTATTTTGTCTTAAAACAACAAAAATATTGACTTTTTGGACCATTTTTTTTCACCAGGCTATACTATAAACTGCACTCAACATGCTGTACTATGAGTTTTGTAACATTTGGAGACGTCACTTTTTTGACCATTTTTCCTGAGCTATAGCCTTGCTTTTTTTTTTTTCGCCCAAAACTATTTTGTCTTAAAACGCTCAAATATTGACTTTTTGGACCATTTTTTCACCAGGCTATACTATAAAACTGCATCAACATGCTGTACTATGAGTTTTGTAACATTTGGAGACGTCACTTTTTTGACCATTTTTCCCTGAGCTATAGCCTTGCTTTTTTTTTTTCGCCCAAAACTATTTTGTCTTAAAACACTAAAATTATTGACTTTTTGACCGACCATTTTTTCACCAGGCCTTCTTTTTTTTTTTTCGCCCAAAACGTATTTGTCTTAAAAACTCAAAATATTGACTTTTTGGACCATTTTTTCACCAGGCTATACTAAAATGCTCAACACTATATACTATGTTTTGTAACATTTGGAGACGTCACTTTTTTGACCATTTTTCCCTGAGCTATAGCCTTGCTTTTTTTTTTTTTCGCCCAAAACTATTTTGTCTTAAAACGCTAAAATATTGACTTTTTGGACCATTTTTTCACCAGGCTATACTATAAATGGACTCAACATACTGTACTATGAGTTTTGTAACATTTGGAGACGTCACTTTTTTGACCATTTTTCCCTGAGCTATAGCCTTGCTTTTTTTTTTTCGCCCAAAAACTATTTTGTCTTACAACACTCAAAATATTGACTTTTTGGACTGTTTTTTCACCAGGCTATACTATAAATGGACTCAACATGCTGTACTATGAGTTTTGTAACATTTGGAGACGTCACTTTTTTGACCATTTTTCCCTGAGCTATAGCATTGCTTTTTTTTTTTCGCCCTGAACTATAAAATTTGGACTTTTTGGACCATTTTTTCACCAGGCTATACTAAAATGGACACTCAACATTTACTGTACTTATGAGTTTTGTAAAAGACTATTTTTGACCATTTTTCTTAAAATTTTGTCTTAAAAACACAAAATATTGACTTTTTGGACGTTTTTTTCACCAGGTTACTATAAATGGACTGCAACATACTGTATATGAGTTTTGTAACATTTGGAGACGTCACTTTTTTGACCATTTTTCCTGCCTGAGCTATAGCCTTGCTTTTTTTTTTTCGCCCAAAACTATTTTGTCTTAAACGCTCAAAATATTGACTTTTTGGACCATTTTTTCACCAGGCTATACTATAAACTGCGTCAACATACTGTATTATGAGTTTTGTAACATTTGGAGACGTCACTTTTTTGACCATTTTTCCCTGAGCTATAGCCTTGCTTTTTTTTTTTTTCCCAAAACTATTTTGTCTTAAAAAGCTCAAAATATTGACTTTTTGGACCATTTTTTCACCAGGCTATACTATAAACTGCATCAACATACT
Source organism: Plectropomus leopardus (assembly GCF_008729295.1). Taxonomy (NCBI): domain Eukaryota; kingdom Metazoa; phylum Chordata; class Actinopteri; order Perciformes; family Serranidae; genus Plectropomus; species Plectropomus leopardus. The sequence continues at coordinate 28,193,685 of NC_056473.1, forward strand.
GTACTATGAGTTTTGTAACATTTGGAGACGTCACTTTTTTGACCATTATTGTCCATTTTTCTTTTTTTTTTTACGCTTAACATGCTTGTACTATGAGTTTTGTAACATTTTTTGACCATTTTTCCCTGAGCTATAGCCTTGCTTTTTTTTTTTCGCCCAAAACTATTTTGTCTTAAAAAGCTCAAAATATTGACTTTTTGGACCATTTTTTCACCAGGCTATACTATAAATGGACTCAACATACTGTACTATGAGTTTTGTAACATTTGGAGACGTCACTTTTTTGACCATTTTTCCCTGAGCTATAGCCTTGCTTTTTTTTTTTCGCCCAAAACTAACTTTTGTCTTAAAACAGCTCAAAATTATTGACTTTTTGGACTGTTTTTTCACCAGGCTATACTATAAATGGACTCAAATACTGTACTATGAGTTTTGTAACATTTGGAGACGTCACTTTTTTGACCATTTTCCCTGAGCTATAGCCTTGCTTTTTTTTTTTCGCCCAAAAACTATTTTGTCTTAAAAACACAAAATATATGACTTTTTGGACCATTTTTTCACCAGGCTATACTATAAATGGACTCAACATACTGTACTATGAGTTTTGTAACATTTGGAGACGTCACTTTTTTGACCATTTTTTCCCTGAGCTATAGCCTTGCTGCTTTTTTTTTGTATAAAACTATTTTTGTCTTAAAAACCTCAAAATTATTGACTTTTTGGACTCTTTTTTTTCACCAGGCTATACTAAAAATGGACTGGAACATTTTTACTAATAGTTTTGTAAGTTTTTGTATTTGAGACGTCACTTTTTTGACCATTTTTTCCCTGAGCTATAGCCTTGCTTTTTTTTTTCGCCCCAAAAGTATTTTGTCTTAAAAAAAGCTCAAAAATATTGACTTTTTGGACCATTTTTTCACCAGGCTATACTATAAAAGTGACTCAACATGCTGTACTATGAGTTTGTGTAACATTTGAAGACGTCACTTTTTTGACCATTTTTCCCTGAGCTATAGCCTGGCTTTTTTTTTTTTTCGCCCAAAACTATTTTGTCTTTTAAAACTAAAATATTGACTTTTTGGCGAAAAAAAACCAAGGCTATAGCTATAAAAAATGGTTCACTCAAAGTGACTGTACTATGAGTTTTACAACATTCATGGAGACAGTCACTTTTTTGACCATTTTTATAGAGCTATAGCCTTGCTTTTTTATTTTGAGCGTTTTAAGCCAAAAGTTTTCCATTTTTTCCTGGTGAAAAAACTTTGGTCCAAAAAATATTTTGAGCTTTTAAACACTGGACCATTTTTTTTTTCACCAGGCTATACTAGGGAAAATAAAAAAATGGACGTCAACAAATGTTACAAAACTCATTTTGTACACATTTGGACTCCATCACTTTTTTGACCATAGCATTCCCTGAAAAAAAGGTCCAAAAAGCTCAATTTTTTTTTTTTCGCGTTTTAAACAAATTAGTTTGTCTTAAAAACCTCAAAAAAGGACTATAGCTGGAGGGAAACCAGGTTAACTAAAAGTGACGTCTCAACAAATGTACTAAGTTTTGTAACATAATACAGCATGTTTTGACCATTTTTCCCTGAGCTATAGCCTGGCTGAAAAAAATTTCGCCCAAAAGGTAATTTTGTCGTTAAAAAGCTCAAAATATTGACTTTTTGGACCAAAAAAAAGCAAGGCTATACTCAGGGAAAAATGGTCAAAAAAAAAACTATGTTTTGTAAATTTACAAAACGTCACTTTTTTGACCATTTATAGCATATAGCCTTGCTTTTTTTTTTCGCCGCAAAACTATTTTGTCCTCAAAATAGTAAAAGGATGACACTATTTTGAGCGTTTTAAGCCAAAGCCAAAAAGTCAAAATATTTTGAGCTTTTTGGACTAAAGGCTATAGCTCAGGGTAAAATCAAAAAAGTGTCGCCAATGACAAAACTCATAGTACATTTGGACGACGTCACTTTTTGACCATTTTTCCCTGAAAATAGCCTTGCTTTTTTTTTTAAGACAAAAAGTTATTTTGTCTTAAAAAGCTCAAAATAAGGCTATAGCTGGACCATTTTTTCAAAAATGGTATACTATAAAAGTCAACATGCTGTACATGAGTTTTGTACATTTGGAACTCACTTTTTTGACCATTTTTTTTCCTGCATGTATAGCCTTGCTTTAATATAGCCCAAAACTGTAAAAAAACGTCCTTAAAAAGCTCAAAATATTTTTTTGAGCTGTTTTTTTCACCAGCCACTATTAGTTTTTGGCGAAAAAAAAAGCAAGTACTATGAGTTTTGTAAAATGGCAAAAAAACGTCACGTTTTTGACCATTTTTCCCTGAGCTATAGTACAGTTTTTATCACTTTTTTCCTGGTGAAAAAAACGTCCAAAAGAGTCAATTTTTTTGAGCTTTTTAAGACAAAATTTTTTGGGCGAAAAAAAAGCAAATAGCTCAGGGAAAAATGGTCAAAAAAGGACTGTTTAAACACCAATGTACAAAATCAACTGTACTCAAGTTGCTGTTTAATGAGTTTTGTAACAAAAACGTCCAAAAAGTCACTTTTTTGACCATTTTTCCCTGAGCTATTTGCCTTGCGAAAAAAAAAAGCAAGGCGCTCAGGGAAAAATTTTGTCTTAAAACGCTCGCCAAATTATTGACTTTTAGTATACAGCATGTTTGTTCACCAGGCTATACTAAAAATGGTCAAAAATGCTGTACTATGATTTTGTAGCGTTTTAAGACGTCACTTTTTTTGACCATTTTTCCCTGAGCTATAGCTTGCTTTTTTTTTTCGCCAAAAATGTACTTTGTCTGAAAACGCTTAAAAATGTATTACTTTTTGAACTCATTTTTTCACAGCTATCTTTATAATGGACTCAGAATGCTGTACTAAAGTTTTGTAACATTTGAAGACGTCACTTTTTTGACATTTTTCCCTGAGCTATAGCCTTGCTTTTTTTTTTTACGCTAAAGCTGTACTTTGTCTGAAAAAATGCTCAAAAAAGTGACTTCCAAATGTTTCATAGGACAGCATTTGAGGCAGTTTTATAGCATTTGTCTGAAAAAAAATATTGAAATTAGTTTTTGGCGAAAAAAAAGCAAGGCTATAGCTCAGGGAAAAATTTCAAAAAAGTGACGTCTCCAAATGTTACAAAACTCATAAGTACAGCATGTTGACTCCATTTATAACGTCATAGCTGGTGACCAAAATTCCAAAAAGTCAATATTTTGAGCGTTTTAAGCCAAAACTATTTTTGGCGAAAAAAAAGCTCAAAATAGCTCAGGGAAAAATTTTTTTCAAAAAAGTGCTCAAAAAAATGGACTCAAAACTCTGTAAAACTGACTATAGTTCAGGCAAAAAAAAAAAAATAAAAAAAAAGTGACGTCAAAAAAATGTTACAAAACTCATAGCATGTTGAGTCCATTTATAAAAAAAAGCCTGATGAAAAAACGTCAAAAAAGTCAAATATGTTAAGCAAAACTTTTAAGACAAAGTAGTTTTAATATAGCGAAAAAAAAGCAAAAAACATATAGCTCAGGGAAAAATGGTCAAAAAAAAGATGTAGCCAAAAAAATGTTACAAAACTCATAGTGTAGCATGTTGACAAAACTTATACATATAGTACAGCATGTTAATATAATATAGTCTGTAAAAAAACGTCCAAAAAGTCACATTTTGAGCGTTTTAAGCAAATTAGTTTTTGGAAAAAAAAAGCAAGACTATAGCTCAAAAAATGGCAATAAAAAAAGTAACTTTCCAAATGTTACAAAACTCATAGTACAGTATGTTGAGTCCATTTATAGTAAAGTCTGGTGAAAAAATTGTCCAAAAAGTCAATATTTTGAGCTTTTAAGACAAAATAGTTTTGGGCGAAAAAAAAAAAGCAAGGCTATAGCTCAGGAAAAATGGTCAAAAAAGTGACGTCGCCAAATGTTACAAAACTCACAAGTACAGCATGTTCAGCAGTTTATAATATAGTCTGGTAAAAAAAAAAAACGTCCAAAAAGTCAATATTTTGAGCTTTTTAAGACAAAATAGTTTTGGGCGAAAAAAAAAAGCAAGGCTATAGCTCAGGCAAAAATGGTCAAAAAAGTGACGTCTCCAAATGTTACAAAACTCATAGTATAGCATGTTGATGCAGTTTATAATATAGCCTGGTGAAAAAATGGTCCAAAAAGTCAATATTTTGAGGTTTTTAAGACAAAATTAGTTTTGGGCGAAAAAAAAAAAAAAGCAAGGCTATAGCTCAGGGAAAAATGGTCAAAAAAAAAAGTGAACGTCTCTAAATGTTACCAAAACTCATAGTACAGCATGTTGATGCAGTTTATAGTATAGCTTGGTGAAAAAAACAGTCCAAAAAGTCAATATTTTGTGGTTTTTAAGACAAAATAGTTTTTGGGCGAAAAAAAAAAGCAAGGCTATAGCTCAGGGAAAAATGGTCAAAAAAGTGACGTCTCCAAATGTTACAAAACTCATAGTACAGCATGTTGAGTCCATTTATAGTATAGCCTGATGAAAAAAAAAACGGTTAAAAAAGTCAATATGTTAAGCGTTTTAAGACAAAGTAGTTTTTGGTGAAAAAAAAAAAGCAAGGCTATAGCTCAGGGAAAATGGTCAAAAAAAGTGACGTCTCCAAATGTTACAAAACTCACAATACAGCATGTTGAGGCAGTTTATAACATAGCCTGGTAAAAAAAAAAACGTCCAAAAAGTCAATATTTTGAGCTTTTTAAGACAAAATAGTTTTTGGGCGAAAAAGAAAGCAAGGCTATAGCTCAGGAAAAATGGTCGAAAAGTCACTTCTCCAAATGTTACAAAACTCATAATACAGTATGTTGAGTCCATTTATAGTATAGCCTGATGAAAAAAACGTTCAAAAAGTCAATATGTTAAGCGTTTTAAGACAAAATAGTTTTTGGCGAAAAAAAAAGCAAGGCTATAGCTCAGGGAAAAATGGTTAAAAAAGTGATGTCGCCAAACGTTACAAACTCATAGTATAGCATGTTGATGCAGTTTTATAGTGTAGCCTGGTGAAAAAATGGTCCAAAAAGTCAATATTTTTAGCGTTGTAAGACAAAATAGTTTTTGAGCGAAAAAAAAAAAGCAAGGCTATAGCTCAGGGAAAAATGGTCAAAAAAGTGACGTCTCCAAATGTGACAAAACTCACAATACAGCATGTTCAGGACTCCAGTTTATAACATAGTCTGGTAAAAAAAAATGTCCAAAAAGTCAATATTTTGAGCTTTTTAAGACAAAATAGTTTTTGGGCGAAAAAAAAAAAAAAAGCAAGGCTATAGCTCAGGAAAAAAATGGTCAAAAAAGTGACGTCTCCCAAATGTTACAAAACTCATAGTACAGCATGTTGAGTCCATTTATAGTATAGCCTGATGAAAAAAACGGTTCAAAAAGTCAATATTTTAAGCGTTTTAAGACAAAGTACAGTTTTTTTTGCGTAAAAAAAAAAGCAAGACTATAGCTCAGGGAAAAATGGTCAAAAAAGTGACGTCGCCAAATGTTACAAAACTCATAGTACAGCATGTTGAGTCCATTTATAGTATAGCCTGGTGAAAAAACAGTCCAAAAAGTCAATATTTTGAGCGTTTTAGACAAAGTACAGTTTTTGCGTTAAAAAAAGCAAGGCTATAGCTCAGGGAAAAATGGTCAAAAAAGTGACGTCGCCAAACGTTACAAAACTCATAGTATAGCATGTTGATGCAGTTTATAGTATAGCCTGGTGAAGAAATGGTCCAAAAAGTCAATATTTTTAGCGTTGTAAGACAAATAGTTTTTGAGCGAAAAAAAAAAAGCAAGACTATAGCTCAGGGAAAAATGGTCAAAAAAAAAAGTGACGTCTCCAAATGTTACAAAACTCATATACAGCATGTTCAGGCAGTTTATAACATAGTCTGGTAAAAAAAAATGTCCAAAAAGTCAATATTTTGAGCTTTTTAAGACAAAATAGTTTTGGGCGAAAAAAAAAAAAAGCAAGGCTATAGCTCAGGGAAAAATGGTCAAAAAAGTGACGTCTTCAAACTTTACAAAACTCATAGTACAGCATGTTGATGCCAGTTTATAGTATAGCCTGGTGAAAAAACAGTCCAAAAAGTCAATATTTTGAGAGTTTTTAAGACAAAGTACAGTTTAGCGTAAAAAAAAAAAAGCAAGACTATAGCTCAGGGAAAAATGGTCAAAAAAGTGATGTCTCCAAATGTTACAAAACTCATAATACAGTATGTTGACGCAGTTTATAGTATAGCCTGGTGAAAAAATTGTCCAAAAAGGTCAATATTTTGAGCGTTTAAGACAAAATTAGTTTTGGGCGAAAAAAAAAAAGCAAGGCTATAGCTCAGGGAAAAATGGTCAAAAAAGTGACATCTTCAAATGTTACAAAACTCATAGTACAGCATGTTGAGTCCATTTATATATATAGCCTGGTGAAAAAAAAACGTCCAAAAAGTCAATATTTTGAGCTTTTTAAGACAAAATAGTTTTTGGCGAAAAAAAAAAAGCAAGGCTATAGCTCAGGAAAAATGGTCAAAAAAGTGACATCTCCAAATGTTACAAAACTCATAGTACAGCATGTTGATGCAGTTTATAGTATAGCTGGTGAAAAAAAACGTCCAAAAAGTCAATATTTTGAGGTTTTTAAGACAAAATTAGTTTTTGGCGAAAAAAAAAAAGCAAGGCTATAGCTTAGGCAAAAATGGTCAAAAAAGTGACGTCTTCAAATGTTACAAAACTCATAATACAGTATGTTGAGTCCATTTATAGTGTAGCCTGGTGAAAAAATGTCCAAAAAGTCAATATTTTGAGCGTTTTAAGAAAAAGTACATTTTATCGTAAAAAAAAGAACAAGACTATAGCTCAGGAAAAATGGTCAAAAAAAAAAGTGACGTTTCTAAACGCTACAAAACTAATAATACAGCATGTTGAGTCCATTTATAGTATAACCTTGTGAAAAAATGGTCCAAAAGGTCACTGTTTTGAGCGTTTTAAGCCAAAGTAGTTTTTGGCGAGAAAAAAAAGCAAGACTATAGCTCAGGGAAAAATGGTTAAAAAGTGACAACTCCAAATGTTACAAAACTCATAGTAGTACAGTATGCTGAATCCATTTATAGTATAGTCTGGTGAAAAAAACGTCCAAAAAGTCAATATTTTGAGCTTTTTAAGACAAAATAGTTTTTGAGCGAAAAAAAAGCAAGGCTATAGCTCAGGGAAAATGGTCAAAAAAGTGACGTCGCCAAACGTTACAAAACTCATAGTACAGCATGTTGATGCAGTTTATAGTATAGCCTGGTGAAAAAAAACGTCCAAAAAGTCAATATTTTTAGCGTTTTATATGTCAAAGTAGTTTTTTGGCGAAAAAACAAAAGCAAGACTATAGCTCAGGGAAAAATGGTCAAAAAAGTGACGACTCAAGATGTTACAAAACTTATAGTACAGCATGTAAAGGCAGTTTAGAAAATCATAAAAAGATAACATTTTAAAATTAATAAAGATTTCAAATTTTAAAAACATCATCATTGTATAGTATTTCATCATTAAAATTTGTTAAACCATCACATCACAGGATGTGCTTCCAAAAATATCATAAAATTCTGATATCATACTATGTCTGTAAAAACATGATGAAAATAACCACATTATGAAAAGGAAAGGTTGAAAAGAAGTTTTTTTTTTAAATGTGACAATATAGCATTAAAAGTTATTAAGTTAAGAATCATAATGACACATCCCATAAGAAGGTCAATGAAAAATGTAATTGCATAGCACATCTCAAAAAACATTGTAAGCCTCTCAAACATTAAACAAACACACCAAAAAAAAAAAAAAACTCAATAAAGTACCTCATTAAAAAAGTTTGTAATATCCCAGAAAATGTCACAGCAAATGTCATTGTCACAGTAATGTATGTCGTAAAAATTTGATAAATTTTAAATATGTCATAGTGACGTGCTAATTTCATTCCAGACATCATAGTGTAACACGACATGAAAATTTCATAAAAACATCAAAGCCATACAGTACATTAGCATCCTGTGCCACAGTGTACATACATTAAAAATCCATGTACAGTCAACAGAATAGATATTAGTTTCCCTTTTTGTTGGCAGACAACAAATGCATTATGTTCAAATGAGAATTTAAAGCAGCAACAAAAGCAAATCACATCTTGAATGAAATGTTTTGTTCCAATAATAAAATATTCCAGGACATGATTAAGGCTCCTCACCCACTATAATGAATATGATAATCTAATAGTGCAGAATTATAGTAACATCTTATCAAATATTAAAGGTCACAGTATTTTGTTGTGGCTTTTCTTTCATTTTCAGCATGCAGTTCCATATTTCACCACAAAGAGGCATCAAAGTACCACAACGCAGTTATGACAAAATGAGGCTTTTTTTTTCTGTGTCAGCACTGACCAGTATTGCATAATTAGAACTCATCCAGCCTATATTGGTATGAATAATTCAATTAAAATAGCAATTTAATTTGAAAATGTAATGGGGATAAACACATACATAAATGTGGAGTAAAGTGGGAGAATAATACAAAACTGCCTTACGTAGTGCAGTGACATTGCCTCCAACACATATTCTGATATAATGTGTTAATAACAATTTCAGCAAGTTTTAAAGCAACTTTTAGGAGCTGACAGTCTTTACAGAAAGTCGAACTGCTTTTCTGATGTTAAAATTGCGTGCGGCAAATACGTTTTTTATTAAAATTATTATTATTATTGTCATTCAAATGCCCTGAAAAGTATGCTCAAATTAAGCATTTTTTTTTTTTTTGCATTTCTTCAACCTTAACTTTTCGCTATACCTGACAGTGAAGAGATCTCCTGACCCTTTTACATGCACAACATCAGTTACACAACTGGACTTAAGACTTTGTTTTCATTCAAAGGATAAATTCCTAAGTGCTAAATCAGTTCAAAATCAGTCCCACATGGAAAGGTGAAGAATGTGTGTCAACAAATAAAACCTGGAAGTTGCTCAGATTATATTCACAGATTATGTTTGCAGCCAGACGTCTGATTTCCTCTCTGATTTCGGTACAAGGTGACCGGCAGGCTGGTCAAAGTGAAGACTGAAACTCAGCCTTTTCATTGAGAGCCACATCAGACGCAGAGGGGATGAGTCTGGATAGAGTTGACAGACACACACACACACACACTCACACTCTCACACACTCTCTCTCTCTCACACTCACACACACACACACACACACACACACACACACACACACACACACACACACACACACACAGGTTTGTTCTTTGATAAGATAGGTAGATGTGTTAATGCACATGTTGGATTGAGTTGAGGCTCACGGTGTTGGAAACTGAGCTTTCAAGGTATTACTGCAAACTGCTGAGTCACTCACACACACACACACACACACACACACACACACACACACACACACACACTCACACTCACACACACACACACACAGAGCCCTTTAATTAAGGCCTGAAGCCACCTCCACATACAGAGCATTCTTTTAATCAGGTTCAGACTCTGAGCTTCTCATCTGTGTCCTCCTTCAAATAAGAACACAGATCACTGCGACCAAAGTGGAGCCAGATTACCTCTCTGTATCATTTCCTTTGCTTCTTTGGCCGTTTGTACATCAACAGACACCATGACAACAGTAGCCGGGCTAAATGACCTGAACCTTGTTACACAACTAGATCGATTTCTCTGCAAATGCACACTTCAGTGTCTGATATAAGATCTGTCACCATATCGGAAAGTATGTCACAGGATCCAGTGGTCAGGTTTAAGCTTTAAACCTGACCACCTTCGGTCAAATATTTCTGTGAGTTGTGAGCACTTTAAGCAAAGACTTATTTTTACCTACAGAGATGGATTAATCCTGGATCACATCACTTTTCTTGTGCTGCCTTCTGGCGCCTTTTACACATTTTTAAATCTTTGAACCATGTGCAAATTGGTGCAATTTGGAAGTAAAGGCATTGACCAACTTGACAGGAAATGTCCCACAAATTGCAATAAATTATATTTAATATTTAGATTTTAGAATATTATTTTTTTTTGTTTTAAAGATAGAGAAACATGTGTAGGAAAAAAGCAGTGGAAAAACTATCCAATATTTATATATCATAATTACATTTTGAAAAATTATGCGTCAGAATAATTTCAAATTTTAAGCACTTTTTAAAAAAAATGTTTCTTGTTTGTTTGTTCAATGTTTTTTTGTGTATTTTTTAAAAAACTTTTTCTGCACATTTCCAGATAGTTTTCTTTTACTTTATACCAAGTTCTTGATCATTTTGGGGTCATTCACTCTCAAGTGGCTTGTTGCCTTTTTCTCGTGTTAAAAACAAAATCAAGCAATACTGGACCACATGAGTTCATATAGAGCCCTGGAAATGATTCCTTTTATGTTGTTTTTACACAGATTGAATCTTGCATTGGGTTGTAAAGACAAATGTCAGGTTTTGCAGTTAACTTAACAAATATCACAAGAACACATCCTGCACAAGAGGCACATTTTAAAAAGGGCAAGCGGGCATAAATCTAGATTTACAAAGCTGTTATGTGTATATACGGCTCAGATATAACGTGATCTCTCTGCTGAGAAAGAGTCTTTGATGCCAGAGGAAAGGCCCGTCTGTCATCTCTGATCAGCAAAGCTTTAATGTGAGCTAATTATTGATGGATAGTTGTATTTATCACTTTTCAATCAATTGTCTGCAATCACACTTTCACTTAAAGGTCTAAGTAACAACTGCAGGTTTGAAAGCTCAAAAGCACTAGCTACTCTGGTTTTTTATTTATCTCTTTTTAAATATATATATATTTATGTCTACTCTCTGTCACAGAGAGTTGAGAGTAACGTAATTTCAATCCTCTGTTTGTCTTGTACATACTGCAGAATTGACAATAAAGCTGACTTTGACTTTGACTTTGACTACTCTTATAATGGCTTTGTTATTTAAAAGTCTGCATTGATTTGTTTGTTGTTGTTGTTGTTGTAGGTTTGGATGGTTTTTTTTGTCTTTTCTGTCTGTTTTTCTGGACCTTTTAACTGTTCTTACCGCAGACTGTACCCAATACACATGGCATCTTTTACAGCACAAACTCAACGGTACGTCTGACTTCTTATTTTGTCAGTTTATTGAGTTTAAAAGAAAAATTGCATTACTATTTATACACATAAATACTGCAGGGAAATGTTAGAAATTAAAGTATTAGTAAGTAAATATCTGTTCTGTTTCTATGTCACATGTTACACAAGGTTATTCCATTAGTTTTGTGTCTTTTTCATCTGAAGTCTAAATATACTTGTAAATCACTGAAGATAATAATTCAAAATTTCTTTAGAAAAAGGAAGTTTTATGATCTACTGCTGTTTTCTTCAAATGTGTTTTAAGTATTTTATGGAAGTATCTATACTTAAGTTTTTATATTTCTGTACACTTTCACTTTTTCTTCACTGTATTTCCCCTCAGCATTTTAGTTTAACAAAATAAGGAAGGAAGGGAAGAGGGGGCGAATGGACGGTTGAAGGAAGAAAGATAAAAATGGATTTCTTTCTTAAATCCTTTAAGTTGTACACAGAAATAAGCTTCACAATTCTCTGAATTCTGACTACCCCTTTTTTTGTCAACAGAATTTACTTGTACTTTTACTTTCAGTACTGAAGTACATATAATATTATAAAATAACTTTTCTTATTTAAGTACAGTGCACATTATAGGTCCTAAGGACTTAAAGACATTTAGGTCGTTTACTAAAGTAATACTCTAATTGGTAACTTTAATTTCTACCACAGTCATTTTTTTTAAACTTTTTTTCCTCAGGTGTGACTCTCAGGTACTTCAGCCACAATAAAGCCAGTTTCTCAGTTTGTCTCCACCTGATATTTAAATAAAGTTATGCTTACCTGATGTATAAAAGCACTTTTTATGACCTCAGAGTTTTAATGGTGGGTTCAGCAGTTCATTTATAAGTGGGTCAATCAGGCTACAAATAGAAGTTTACTGTGTAAAAAGAAACTAGATCCACCTATAAAATCTATAAGGGCGTCTATGCGGTCAAAACGACCTCAAATAGGCCTGTGGATAAATGCACTTCACCTCTGTAATCAAGATTATATGAGAAGACTGGAGTCCTCCTGGTTCATTAGAGGTATAAGGTTGTTGAGTCCTTGTTGAGAAGGACAGAGAATAAGCTTTCCTCCTCCCTCCTCCTCCTCCTCCTCCTCCTCCTCCCTCAATCAGGCTTTATAAATGAGAGAGCTCAGGGCTGCAGTTGCTCCCGATGTGAGCCCCACTGAGCTCCTGTGCGTTCACGTCTTTTTTTTCTGCAACGGATTCCTCTTTTATTAAAAGGTCAGCGTGCAGAGAGGATGCTGCACAGGAGACTGATGATTTTGTCAAGGTCACTCATTCATACGAGACAATTAAGTTCCTAGAAATACCGAAAACTACGTGAGAGTTCTCTCCGGACTTTTTTTGCTTTTAAAAAATATTTTAATATTTCGGTCCTCTGAGCTCCGCCTCCCCCCGGACAGTGCGTCTCCACCGCGCCGCTATGTGCGCGCTGCTGTCGGCGTGGCTGTGCCTGCTGCTCAGCCTCCTGCCTCTCGAGATCCAGTCCCGAGCTTTGACTCTGCAGAGCCTCACTCACAGACACAGGTATCACTGCCACACTAAAGCCTGAATGCTGATCTAGTTGAGAGCAGAAAACGAGAAATAATTATTGAAGACTTTTATGTGTGATTTAGAGAGTCATTTCTGCAGTGAAACAGCTGTTTCATCTTTAATCCGCTTAATTCAATGTAATGAATCTTCAAAATGATGGGAAGGAATACTATTGCCAATTAAATATCAAGATATTGACATTTTAAATCATCATGGACCTCTGGTAAATCAGTATTACCCGATATTGAGTAATATAGTAACTTTATCATATTAATAGACCTACTACTGTGCTGCACTTTTAATGCAACAATCATACTACACACAACCAACACCAGGGAAGGCAGTCTGCAATACATGCACAGAAAGTGTCAGCATGGGAGGAACTTTTACTTTGTAAAATCTCAAATTTTCACTGAACTTTATAAAAAAATGTTGTGGTGAACTTGCTATTTATGATGTTGAAAGTTTCAGCTTTGATTTAACATTTGCTAAAGGCATTTAAACAGAGTTCTTGTTGGAGTTTGTAATATTTAATATTCTAAATTTCAACAAAAATGTCCATTGTTATTGTAATTGCATATCAGTTCCAAATATCGGTTATCGGCCTCATGAAGTACTATTAATCGGTATCAGCCCAGAAAAACCAATATCAGGGGACTCCTAATATTCCAAAAAGAAATTGTAAACAAATAAACAAACAAACAAACTGTTGGGCACTGTTAGAAGTTTAATTAATAGAAATTATATTTACATTTATATTTCATTTATCCCCAAATCACAGTTGTCTGCTTTTACAATCTTAACTACATACTACTAACAACTTAAAAGAAAAATCATGAATACTTAATTTCACAACATATTTTTCTGATGATCTAGTACCTAGTGCTGCAACTGTTAATTTATCAATTAGTCAGTTGACTCAAACCATGCAACAACTTTGATAAGTCACTTATCAAGTAATTACACAAAACTTCTCTTATGTGACGTTTTGCAGCTTCTCTGTTTTATGTTATTGTATATTATGTTATTGTTTGGGGCGTTAGGTCGAACAAAGAAAGACGCCTTGGGCCATGGGAACTTGCAATGGGCACTTTTTTTTTTAGGCTAAATTATCAACCAGTTATTTAGCTATGAATATAATCATTAGCTGTGGTGAAGGGCTGCAGTTGGGGAACATTAAATGTCTGTGTCTGGCCTTCTGGCAGTCATTAATGTGAGAAAAAGGTCCATCAGTCAAATGAGGAAATTCCTCTCAGCAGCAGAAGCTGTGATGGTGATTTCGTGGGATGTGGGATAAGGATACATGTCCATACTGAGGGGACAAGCTGCAGACAGGGCACGATTTTATTTTGTGTAACACCATGCATTTATGTCTGCCTACATGCTATGCAGTATTATTACAAGTTTTGGTTTTTGTATTTTTTGCAAGATTGAATATCTGATGCTAAGTTTTAAATTCTAGCAATTATTACATATGAAAAACAGGCTTGTAATGGCTTTCGTAGGTTGAGGTGCAGAAGTTGTCCAAATAAAATAAAAAAAAAAAACCTGGCTAAAGAGACAGAGGAGACAGGATCTCAGTGTGATCCAACACTGATGGATGTAACATAATACTGCTGCTGGCACTTCACTAAATGCCTTGAAAGAAAAAAAAAAAGGACAGAGCAAGAAAAATGAAAGGACAGTGTTTTAATTTAGAAAAGCCAGATAGTAAAAGCAAAGGAGAGAATAATGAGCACACCCTGTAACAATAACTGTTAGTGAAACAGTAGGGATCTGACCGGGACAAAAAGTTTTCTTTGCGCAAAGTACTTTTGAGGAGTTACGACAGGTTTGTGTGTGTGTGTGTGTGTGTGTGTGTGTGTGTGTGTGTGTGTGTGTGTGTTCAGTGCCTCTGTGAAGAACCCCATGCTGCGCTCTAACTTGGGAGGAATGTTGAAGAAGCTGCTTTTGCCTTCAGACTCTCCACACGCTCACAACCTGGTCCACCACACACACACACACACACACACAAAAGAAAGAGAACAAAAGTGAGTGAGAGGTCCCACTCTGAGGTGAAGATAAAATAGTACAGTAAGAAATATGCACGCACGTTTACTCATACAGTTACATACTGTTATCATGCATTGCTGTAACAAATGTTCAATCTCAAACTTTAAGCAGACTTTTTAGCCGTGCTACAGCAGCTGCGTAACTATTGATGGCAACTTTGGTCTGTCGGTTTGTCTAGCATTTATGTTTAGACTGAATATCTAAACAACGATGGATGGGCTGGACTCTTATTCCCCCCCACAGACACTATTTGTCTTGCATTAACTTGTGTTTTGGACTATTATCTCTGCACATTGCACATATTTGTTCTGCTGTGAACTCTCGCACACCACCTGACCAATAATTTGAACACCCTGCACAAAACAATGTAATTTTTCAAACTATATTTATGTTTTTCAGTTTTGGAGTAGTTTGCCTTATTTTAATTTCCTCTTAATATGTTTAATGTACGTTTAATCTCTTTACTAAAAAAACAAAAGCAAATTCCTAGTAAGTGAAATCCTGCTTGTTAATAAATCTTATCCTGACTCTTCAGATTGTGATTCTAAATGATAAACAATTGAAGACATTAATCCCAATTTGGTGTTCCCCTGATTTCTCATATATTGCTGTTAAAGTAATTGTCATTAGAGTGAATTATTGCCACAACTATTGCATAATTATTCTGATATCTGCTACACTACCTAACTAACTAACAACCTAAAGGAAACTTTGGGGATCCCCTGAACCAAATAGTTACAAAACTAAACTACATTCGCATCTGTTGTAGTCCACTTTGTGCTTGTCATTGTGAGCATGTTAGCATTAGCATTTAGCTAAAAGCAACGCCAAAGTCTAACATGCGTGTACATGCCGGTTATTCAAACACTGGTAAAACCACTAAATATAGGCGATAGACTGCATTCCAATTGCCTGTGAATACAGCACTGCAGCAGATGAGACTGCCTGTCTGTCAGCTTGTGTGTGTGTGGTGTTGTTTTGTTGGTGTGTCCGTGTGATGTCACCAACAGGCCAAAGAACAGGTAGATAGCAGTAGAAATTGAGGTCTTTAAAAACTTTTCAGTGATTTCTTCTCTTTATGTATCTCTAACTAATTCAGTCTCTCTTTCAAACTTGGTGCAGACTAACTTGGAATGATGTTAAAGTGCTATTTAGGAGGAGAAGGACGGTAATTAGAGTCGGCATCTCATTGCAGCTCACCAATAAGGAGCTGAAATTACCACGTTCATCTGGGTGTTGTGTTCCTATCAATGCCAATAGGAGCCGGAGGTGATAAATACCCATGTCTACTGCAGAGTCATTTGACCTGGGTGTGAATGACGATCAAACGCATTCCGATTGAATTAATAAGCCAGATGTTAGCGTGTATTAGCGTGATTTTTGTGCAGTGGGAATGAGGCTATACACTGGTAAGCAGTTCAGTGGCCTATATTTCCTTGTACTGAGAGGCACATTGTCGCCAAGTGCCTTTCCCTCCAGAGACAACTGTGGCCTTTAAACCATGAATGTGTGTTTTTGTGTTTAGGAGCGAGATAACGACAGTGGATAAGTGCACATGAAGATTCACATGCAGAGCATTGTAGGTTTGCATATTTGAGACCATGTTTTTATATTAATAAATCTTGGTTGCCAAGCAGTCACATTTCACTTGCACGTGTGTGCCCACTAATGCCCCAGCAGCCAACATTATGACTGTGTGTGTGTGTGTGTGTGTGTGTGTGTGTGTGCGCACGTGACTTTTGTCCAGAACTGCCAGAGTTCAGTATTCATTAAAAATATTCAAAGCTAATAGAGCTGAACAATCTCACATGCTTCCAGTCAATGGTGTAACACAACAAAGAGTTGGTCAGGGAGTGTGTGAGTGAGTGGATGAATGAATGTGTGTGTGTGTGTGTGTGTGTGTGTGTGTGTGTGTGTGCGTGAGTGTGAATGTGTGTGTGTGTGTGTGTGTGTGTGTGTTGGCAGTGAGAGTGCAAGGTGTCCGGCCAGGAGAGTGATCAGAATACCAGTCAGGATTATCAACAGGCCAAAGATTATGTTATTCTGGCCCACTTTTCACACCAAACAAACAAACATTATTTCGCTTTGTCTAATCCGTCCCTTTTTATTTTTTGTTTCTCACTTAATAAATAGCCAACGCACTTATGAATGGAAAAGTCTGTGTTTGGACACATAAATATTCCGAAGATATTTTTCCATCCAAATGCCATTTCACAGAGCTCAACATTAATAGAGCATTAATATAGCTGCAAACAAGTATTCCCAACTATTTGCAAAGTATAGTATTGCAAAAATCGCCTCTAAAATCAGTGGCGTGAAACAGAGGGACCTTACTACCTACTGCAATCAGCAAACCTTACTGAAGGCACAAAGTTTCCTAGCCTCTCCCCGAGGCATGTCCTTGTAGTTGAATCTCCCCTGTTGCCATCAGGTCATTGTTATGCATTACCTGCTTGCAAAACAAACCGCCATTCAAAATCTTTTATCCCTTCAGCGGTCAGACTTCTAAATTCCCTGTGAGTGCTATACACCTATACACTGTTTTCCTGTCATGATTGCTTGGCTCCTGGTGCACTTGCCTTATTGTATATTGTGAAAGCTGCTATGTGTGTTTTTGTGTGGGTTTGTCTTCTAGTTTGTTGACATGCTGTGTTCACACTATGAGCGACACAGCAACAGCGTGACTAGCTACATTATCACAGAGTCGCCTCTGTAGTGCTGCTCAAACGCTTGTCGTTAAGTAGTAACAGGTTTGTGTGTGTTGCCACAAAGAAACTCCACAAAATGCCATCTAAAGTTTGCGTATGGTAGGAAAAATTAAAAAAAATAACAACTATGTTTTTGATCAATACCTGAGCTCCATCTTAACATCACATTTGACGGTCCCACCATAATGCCAATAAAGCTACCATGGCATCAGCTAACTAAGCAAAATATCCCAAAAAATCTGTTTGGTTGACCCTTCACTGCATTACTGGAACACTGAATAAGGTTTAGCTAAGCTCAACTTCTATTTGTGCGTCACACCCATCCACAATGACGTGTTGGGCGTCAGTTTGTAGCATCGTGTCACTGACTTCCACTCAAAGTGACTTGTAGCCTGCTGCTGTTTTGCGTAGTGCAAACACAGCATCATACAGGTGTCACTGCTGATATTGAGATGCATTGTTGAGGAAGTGTAGTGCCTGCCCTCCTATTAACACTGTTAGCTCTGTCAGCACTGTTGCCCTTGTTAGCACTGTTTATTGAGATGGCACCATTAGCCGCTAGCCACCAGCTCAGCCAACTCTATGTTGAGAACTGAAACCCCAAACTGGGAATCATAGATGTGCTCTGAATGTGCCATACTGTTCCTTTAAATCTCAAATAAACCCTTTAATATTACCAAAAACAAAATGTTCAGTACATCCCCTGCCTTAATCTAACTGGGTATTTGCAGAGTTAATTAACTGTAGCACTTCATAGGACTTTTAAATTCCACGTCGAATGCAGTTTAATATTTTTATTATTTTTAAAAAACATTTTCTAATGATAGGATATAAATATTTAAATGAATGCAACCTGGATAAGCTGCTTTTTTTTTAAGAAGAAACTCTTTTAAAAGTCCCAAAAGTGACTTTTAAGACTTTCCATGACCTGCAGATACTTCGTCTAACTATAAACGGGCCTCGCTGTGCGTCAGGGTAGAAAATAGCTTGTGGCTTGATGTGGGATTGCGCTACATTTGCAACTACATCCTTAATACAATTATGGTTAGTTAGTTGTTGTTTACAAAAGAGTTGGTTACATATGTCCTCCGATGACTTGATACAACCGCTTATTTCTGTCAGTAAAAAGGGGCATGAGTAAACAGATTACTGCGATATTGTTCTGAGCTTGTTAAACAATCCTCCGCTTCCTCAAAGCTATAGAGCATTAAGTGTTCTTTGTCCCCTGCGACTTTACATGATCTATACCAAGTATTGCATAATTTTTAACAGGTCACATGGCCAAACAGAGTGGTTTTCTGTGGCGGCTAAGCTCTTGAACGTCTGAGAAAGTGTGAGGGATGAATTTTTAGAAAGAACTGCGAGGACGTGAGAAAAAAGTGTGAGAAATAAAGAACTTCAAACACACTCAGGATGAGTGGTGGTATAGGAGCCTCTTACCACAGTCTACACTGTGTTCTGTTGTCGTCCATTTCTTGCTCAGTTCATACTGTTGTTGATTAACTGGAAATGTATGTGTATTAAAAGAAACAGCTCGTCACTCTTTAACTGTATTTGCAGGTGAAGGTGAGTAAGCAGTATTTAGTTGTCTCAAGTTTTTAAAGAAACACAGACATTTTAGGAGATCTGCTTGTTTGCTGCTGTTCCCAGAGTCAGACGAGAGCATCGTCAGTTTTATCACATACTTTGCTTGTTTTGTATAGTTTAGCAACAGTTTTGAGGAAATTCGAGAACTAATGCATGCCAGCGAGCGCTTAGCGCCGGTAGAGGAAAATTCCTGGCGCCGTGCCTGACACAGACAATCAGACGCTCAGTGAAATCAGACGCAGAGACAGTGTGGCAGCAGACCTCCACCTGTTCACCACCCTCTGTCTATCTCTTCTTCTATCTTTCCTTCTCACTTTCTTTTTTAATCCACTCTTTCTCTGTTTCGTTCCTTGAAATAAAAAAGAGACCACAGGTTGAGTAAAGTGGAAATTCCTGACACTACAAGCCTGACTTCCTGTGAGGCATTTTTCATCTTGTCGCAGCGATTCAGTTTCACTCAGAAATTCAAGCAAGCGTGTGTGTGATTTTGTGTTTCACTGCTTTTGCATCTAAACATTATCTCTCTCTTTCTGTTTCTCAGGTTGAATTTACCCAGAACCTCTAAATACCCAAGGTCTTCTAACACCGCCATCACGCCTACTGCATCTGACCTCCCTGTTGCTGTTGACAACCACATCACTGAGGGAGACAGACATATCATCTGGAGGACCCTGCTGCACAAAGAGCCCCCACTGAGGCTGTCTGACTCATTGCTTGACCAAAGAGACAGTGTGCAATGGGAAGCGCCGGCCTGGCAGCGTGGGTCACGGGGTCGTCGTCACGCCAACACTGCCGCCGGGAGGGGCCATGGCCATCTGATGAGGGTGGGGTGTGTTCTGGGTACCTGTCAGGTTCAGAACCTCAGCCACCGTCTCTACCAGCTGATTGGACAGAGTGGGAGGGAAGACTCCTCCCCCATTAACCCTCGCAGTCCTCACAGCTACGGCTAACACCACACCTCGAGTCTACCAACGCCTTTATTGATAAACGCTGGCAAGTTAGCCAGCTCCGCTGCTGCATCAGTGACAGAATTAGGGCTCAAAATAAGCCTCTGATGTCAGTCCTGTCTCCGAGACATTACGCTCGTAGATTACTAAATATTTTTCCAAATTGCATTTGGATGAAAAATATAATCTCTGTCTAGATTATGTTCAGAAGCAACATTTTTTAAGATTGAAGATTTTAGCAGAAAACAAATGGCATATGTTGTCAGAGAACTTTTTATTTAAATGTTCAATATCAACATTTTATTCACACAAACTACAACAACATTTTCTCATTATGTTGATAGAGAAATATGTGCAGCAATACTTTTTTCCTAAAACTTATTTTCTGTTTCTAATTAGTAACATATACAGGTAATTTCAAGGAGACAGGATTGGTCCTTTATGTATCTTCTGATCTCAGCTGCTTAGAAGAAAACCAACAATTATGACGTATGACCATCATTTTAAGCGGCAGTAATAACACTGTACCTATGAAATAAATTGCTGAGAACTACCCAAACTGCATCGATGCCACAAGAGTGTCCCAACAGTTTATACACTTACTTCAGGTGCGCTCACTTTTGGGTTTACTTGCAAATAATGTAGTTTAGATAATCACGCTAAACCTTTGGCTTGCTGTATCATTTGACCTTATCCAAAACATTTATGGGCAAATTCAAAAAAATTGCACAGCTATCGCAGCTGCTAAACCTGACTGCTAATGACAATGATAGGATATACCCCTAACTGCATTACAAAGCATATTAAGTCTTGGTATTTCTGTGCACATATTTAAATTAGTCAATATGCAAACATTTAAGGCAAAATTTTCTCCTTTCTATGTAAATGAGCCTTATTGCAAAAACAGTTCAAATCTCAAAGATGAGGGCTAATAGCTACAAGCTGTAACAGGGAAATTACAGTGTTGGTGGAGGCTCATTTGTAAGGGGTGTTATCCTTGGTTTTGATCATGGCAGCAGTGATTGTAAATTTAAAAAAATGCCTCTGCACCTTGTTAGTCAGGACTTGTAGCTCACCTTATGAAAAATTTCTGTTTTGTTTTTCTCTCTTCTGTTGTTCTTTCTACTATATTCTGGTCACAAAGGCAACATTTATACTTTATACCACATGGATAATTTCAATTAGTGGCCAATAATGGCAGCTGCACTAGGCTTCAAAACTAAAACGGCATCTTTGAGCTACAATATCATTAGCGCAATATCTTCCGTGAATGGGACCTTGAGATGGGGCAGACGGCGGTTGCAAGTAATACGCAGCTCATATCAGCGACCACAATCGAATTTTCACAATTCGAATTTTTTTCTTACCCCATCAGACCCCGACGTAGTGATGTTACCATGTTCCCAGATCTAAGCAATTATTCTGGTTGTTACAATGTTATCATTACCGATAGATATGATGGTCAACACAAAAATTTGTTGGAATTAATCTGAATTTTTGTCTTGTTTAGCATGACGGCCTCTAGTTTCATGGATGTGTGGGCCAGTTTACTGCAGTGAAACCAGAGTCCTAGGTGTTTTGGCATTTTTATGATTTGTAACAGCCATTTAGACACGATGTACCCAACGGTGGAAAACTGTGAATGAGAGAAACCTCTTTTAAACTGGCCTACCTGACTAATGTCTACTATCGTCATCGTTGGTGATCCTGCTGATCTGAACTTCCTTGAGCTCAGAGTTAATCCACCCTGTCTGTTAAAAGCACCTTCAGCTCCCTCTGCAAACAAGTAGCTTTACTTCAGTGCGCACAGAAACCAAGAATAACCTCCAATCAAGCCCTGTTAACCCTTAACCCAAAACCCCACAGAGCACACAATTAGCCAAAATAACCACTAACCCTAATCCATCTGTCGGGACACTTCTTAACAGATAGCTTGTCTTTTAAGAAGGACAACGATACTGTAGTGGTTTTTTTTCTCCTGCAAAACGTAAATCTATGACGCATCATTTTGTTTTTTGTCACTGTAACGTCTGTTTGAGCCTTAATTGCTTTAATTGTTTGTAAGGCCTTGCAATGTTTTGCCTTTCTGCTATCCAAATTAAGCCTCACTGTGAATGTTGAAAATCAAAGTGTTATTTAAAGCTTTCTGCTTTTCTGTGTCTTTTCAGCATAACAGTGTCAGTAGTTAAATGTTAATGGAATTGCATGAAAGCACTTTATTCTCCTTTACATTCAGTATGACTTGAATTTTAAAAATGTGTTATTTAATTAACGAAAGCATTTTGCTGTAAATACCCCACTTTACTAACTTAATGTTCGTGTGAGCGCCCCTTCAAGGCACAAGTGTCCTTTTGTAAACCGTCTGTGTCGCTTTTTATCTAATGCTTTGTTTTTACAGTAGCAGCATTGTGTAATAAAACTCCAGTCAAAGCTTCACGTGGTTTTTTATCTCTCTAACGGCCGCCTGAGGTGTGAGGATGACGTTTTTAATGTGAATGCTCACATAGTTTATGATTGGAAAATGTGTCTCATGCTGGTGATAACGAATAATTATCTGGGCTACACTCTACACACACACACACACACACACACACACGCACATTAGAAGGCCTGTGAAAGAAAATGATAAGGCGAATCAAAAGTCCAAACCAATGCAACAGAACCAAGCAGCCTTAAGCTTCTTTCCCGCATGCAGTCTAATCCCTAAAATGTGCGGGAACATTTCCTGTTCTGGCTCATGTGTTAAGATCAGAGAAACCACTGCCAACTTCCTCAGATCAAGACCCACTGTGCGTTCCAACACCCAATATTATCATACTATTTAAAAAAAAAAAAAGAAAAGATTTAGTATGTCCCAATTCATAGTATGCCAAAAATACCAGGATGTTCTACAACATCCAGTTGGATTTTGCAGCACGCAAGCCAGCATGCTTTTCTGGCTATTCTGACCCACAATCCTCTGCACAGTAGAAGATACATGAGCCCCAGACAGACAACAGCTTGACGGCTTATTATCAGCTGACAGAGGCCACAGCAACACATGAGGGCACATCCCAGTGACTGATGACCCGTCAAATGATCATATTGATAGTTTGAGAGAACAAAATAATCATAAATATTACTAACAACAGAATTACCAACAATACAACACTAACAATGACAAAAAATGATTTTGTAATTTTACTGCGGTGAATTTCATATGTTATGGACACGTATAGCACCACTCAAAGCCCTACTTGTCGTATTCACCCGTTCACACACATATAAGAAGCCTCGTGCTGCTCAGTAAACCATCACATCGGCCGTCAGGGGTAATCTGGGGTTCAGTATCTGGAGAAACCAGAGATCAAACCACCAGAATTCAATTAGCGGGTAAAAGACCCGCTCTACCTCCTGAGCCACAGATGGCGTTAGAATCTACAATGTACGCAGTTATAACTTCAAAGTTAAAACTGCATACGATGCAAAGTAACGACAACAAATGCTGTTTGTGCTTTGATCCTTTAGGTAGCGGATAACCTATATGAGCAAGAGGGTCAAAGTTCAGGGTACAAGGATATGACAAAGTAATGTGTCCTAATCAGTGTTATAGCGTGATTTATTATGTTTTGGGAATAATGACACAATAAAACCCATTACTAACAGGGTTTAGGGTAATGTTATTACATTTAAAATGTCTCTTAACTAAGGATGTACGATAATGGATTTTTTTGCTGATATGCCGATAAAAATAACTAATTTGGCTGATAATCAATACATATATATCGTTTCTTATCCCCCCCTAATCTTAGTGATCACCGAGTCTCCTCTGTAGTGGATTTAACATCATATCACGCATATTCTTATAGTGGTGGTCTACCAGCACTTAGAGAGAATAAATACAATGCTTTTCAGTATGTAATATATAAACTGATTATGCAAAAAGTACATCAACGTATAGTTGTTTATTTTGTAGCTGTTCACTTTTCAAAATCAGTTTGTGATACTGGCAGAAATCTGCATGTTGGCTGACTCTGATAATTAATTTTAAAGCCAATGATTCATATCTGCTGATACCAACAATGTACCGATGTTATCATGCATCCCTACTCATACATCCCAGATTAAAACGTTTTCATTTTTCATGCCACTTCCACCAGTACACCACCAGAAAAGATTATCCAGCTCTAACTTCAAAGTTAAGATGACGCACATTTCAATGTAACAACAGCACAGCTCTCTAGGTTGATCTCTGGCGAGCTCAACAAATAACATCTTGTTTAATCAAAGTAACAGATGTAACAGAAGGCTATATGAGCATATGGGTCAAAGTTCAGGGTGCAATGTTATGACGAAGTGGCACGTCCTGATTGTGTGCATACTGCATGAAACAGTACGTACTTTGTAAGTGCAGCTGCAGTATCTATCAAAGCAAATAGAAAAAATATGCAATTTGAAAGGCAACC
The DNA here is from genome assembly GCF_008729295.1 of Plectropomus leopardus. Taxonomy (NCBI): domain Eukaryota; kingdom Metazoa; phylum Chordata; class Actinopteri; order Perciformes; family Serranidae; genus Plectropomus; species Plectropomus leopardus. Next base: position 28,218,111 of record NC_056473.1, read on the forward strand.
AAGTAACATTTCAGGGAAAATGCTGGTTAGGCTGTTTTGTGAATGAAAGCTGCAAGATCGTAGGGACAAGCACCAACAAAGTAACGTTTGTCTCATGAAAGGGACTCTCATATGCATTAAGTGAACCAATCACAAGACTCAGTTGATGATGTATTGAATCCACAGATTGTTTAGCATTTACACCGATGCTTTCACAGGTGATTTGCTAACTAATATGCAATACAAGTTGCTTTTTTTGACAAAACTAGCTCCACACCAGCCATGTTCCTAAAAATACTAAGAAAAATACTACATGTACATCCAGCCAATCCTTTTCTTCTTTTGTTCAGTTTCATGTAGGTTGGCATGAATGTTGCAGTACTGCCATCTACTGGACCGCCACTTTTCCAATCTATCCCAGCATTGCCATGGTACGTGAGCAAAGGTGCAAGATGTTCTTGATTGTAGTGCATGTGTGAATATAGTGAAAATCACCAGCAGTGCCAGAAAGGTTATCCCACTACTTTACTGGGAACTAAAGAGGCTTTATACTACACACCTCCTCATGAACATGTGGCACTCATCAGGAACTCACATAATCAGAATCAGGTTCATTGCATCACAAAGAAGACAGATTTAGAAGGTAATCAAAGTGTAGAGACCGAGATATCTGTTACAAATTTATAGCCTCCAAGCTGAAGCCGAGATAAGCCTCATGACATCATCAGGGTTATTTTTGGACTGCTTCCTAAAGAGCTACAGAAGACATTGTTTTTAAGCCGTGTAGTTCTCCGCACGACCTAACCGATTTCCACATCTGACATAGAGAGAAAAAGACTTCACACATTTTTTAGTAGTCCTCAAACAGACTTTGATGAGGGAAATTTAGTTCCCCTTTTAGTAAAAATGTGGTGGCTTGGTGTGGATCTAAATTTTATCAAATTCAGCCAATACTTTCAAAATTTGGGGCCAGCTTGTAGGGTGGCCAATCAAATCTCAGAGATGGGCTGATCCTTTTCTGATAGCTTTTGCCAGGTGTGTGAGTAACAACAGCAGAAGTGTTTAACTTGGTGAATAGTTACCAAGTTAATTTTAAATGTTCTGACATGTTATGCAACAACATTCAATGACACTATTTACAGTGTAAGCGAGGAACCTGGGACTGCTGTGACTGATGCCAAACAGGGCGGCGGGTGACTGTGACTGGCAGGAGTCAACAAATGTTTGGACACTGGTCAACTTCACCTCGTACAACAAACAGATCTGATTTCCATGAAATCAGTCACAAGAACTGATGTATGATCCAACTTATGCAGTGAACCAGAACATTTGATACTGAGAAATCAGAAACCAGTCAGATCCTGGTGTATGTATTATCAACATACCGAATTCCCCAAAAACTGGGACGCTGTGTAAACCATAAACATAAACAGAATGCAATCATTTGGAAGTCCTTACAGTGAGAAGATATTTGATGTTCAGACTGATAAATATTTTTGACTTTTTTCTTAATCGTTTGAGACCTGGACAAATTGGCTTGATTTTTTTTTTTAAAAAACATGGGAAGGCAGCAATGACCAACTTAGGATAAAATGATGCAGAAATATGCAATAAACTTGTAGGAAAAAAATTAAATTAGATAAAATTAAAATGATAAATATAAATAAATATTATTATTATTATTATAAATATAAATATTATTAAATGTATTTCTTTAAATATAAATTATTATTAATTATTATCATACATTATAATAATTCTATAAAATAACTTTCAATTCAAATTTAAATTTTTCTTCAGTTTTTGAAAGAAAGTGATGGCAATCCAGATTTCAAAGGGTTAATATCTGGGCTGTCAAACAATTAATTTTTTTTAAATTAATTTTTGCAATTAATCCAGAATTTCTATAGTTAAGCATTTTTTAATCGCCAAAGATGGATCCCATGGCTGAACCATTTGGGAACCACTGGTATAAACAGTATAGAAGACATATGCAAGTTTTTAACAAATAAATAGATCTGTAAATCTGTGAAAATGTGCATTTTTCAGTAACAAATCCATTATATGGTTAACTAGAAGGGCACTTGCAGAGCATCCAAAATACCCCATCTCGCAATGTTAACAACAGTGAAAAATAATTCCTGTGTCTGATTTGGATCCACTCCACAATTAAATTATTTCTTCCTTTGCATTTCTGCACCTTTCATCCAAGTTTCATGAAAATCAAGCCTGTAGTTTTTCCACTGTGTGACCGAAAACAAAGAAAGAAACCAAAATCATTACATCCTTGACGGAGGTAAAATAAGCAACTTGACTGTGGAACAAAGAATTACTGACTCATCCTACATCAGTCCAAACAGGCAGCCTGCTGACTACAGAAAAACTCCTCCTAGGATCGACACACAAACACACACACACACACACACAAACACACACACACAAGGTCAAAGTTCAACTCAGGGTACCCCATTTAGTGAAGTTTAGTTAAAGTGTGACTGGACGTTAGTGTGCATTTAAGTGAACTTAAAGTCCATTATTGTTTAAACCGGCAGGATATACACAGCCAGGAGGAACAGCACAACACAAACTTCATCTGCCCACCATGAGTGTCGTCAACATCGTACGTGTTGCTTCAATACATACTGGGACTATTTTTACTTTTTAAAAGCTATTTTAAACACTTTTACTGCTTGATTTTCTTTTAACAGCACATACGCTATTAATCTTGGAAAAACTTGAAAATGTTGTCTGCACTGTCTGTAATTTCACATGCAGGGTCCAGACCCATCTCTGGTGTATCGGCCAAATCTGGAGGAGAATGCAACCAAAGAGAAGGAAGAATACAGAAACTTTGAGGTAAGAATTCAAGCCGTCAGTTAGCTGATGACAATTATTTAATGCTGCATTGATTTACAGCCTGCAGAGTGAAATTAAAGAAACTTTTATTGCAGTTATGGGAGTGTTATAATTATGCAAAAATAAAAAGAGCCTAAAATTTATTTTTAAAATGATACAGTTAACTTGATGAGAATGTTTGTAAAATGTGGCTGATCTCTTCTGCTGAGGAGGTGAGGAAGGCAGAACTCTGACTTAAATTAAATGCAGTACGTTTTCTGAAAGACAGTGCATCTCAGGAGGTGATCTATGATTATTACTGCCCGTGCACTCAGTTATATTGAGGGCCAGGGAAGGGTTGCAGAGCATTATCCTTTATTTCCCCCATAGAGCGGTGATTTACTTAAAAATTTGAAGACGGTGTGCATAAAAATCTCATGTTGTTCTGAAAATATTGCTGAGTTTCTCTATTAATAATTAATGCAGAAGATGTAGATACACTATTTTTGGCTGGCACAGGATTTAATCTGTAATCTGACATTTTTACTGATCTTGTGTTAAACAGCATTTAAACTGTGTTAAACACATGATCATATTTTTTTTCTTCTAATTTTCCTTCATTCTTATAAAAGTTTATATGAAAAATATATTACATTTCAGTTTGTATTCACACATTTTAAGCACTGTTTTTTTTCTTTAATCATGTAAAGTTCCTGTAGTGGTAGGTTGCTACATCTACTTTCCTTATAATGTGCAGTTTTGGGGGATATATTGTTGTTAAAAAACAAATAAAACATTGCAAAGGTGGGCTAAATTATTGGCAGGTCAGTGGAAATGCTACCAGAATGAAAAATCTAAATTTGTTAGCTGAAAGTTTTGTGTGTGGTTACAAAGAATGGGAGATGCGGGTGTATTTAAATATATAATTAATCTTATACTTTCAACTGACATGAAAAAATTCATTACTTAATAAAAAAATTTTAAACTTGAGACGCTGTAAAAATCGATGCTTTTGTTGCATATGTGTGTGTTTCAGAGTGGAAGTCTAATTGACCGTGTGTTCAGCACATACAAGCTGATGCACACCCATCAAACGCTGGACTTTGTGAAACAAAAGGTGAGTAAACCAAAAGCAAAGTGCACAGACATTGCCACCAAAAGGCTCTTTAGTGAGATATGAGGGTAAAAAACACATCAAATGTTACATTAAATTTCATAGTGGCTTATATTTTTTCCTCCCATCTGTTTAAAAAAAAACTTTAATACTATTTTATGTAGTTTTTTTTTGTTGCACAAAACTTTGTGAACTCTGTTTTGCTCTGGATGACTGACTGAGCAAACACACGTCACTGAGTCTTCTGCAGTGAAAGCCAATGGCAAAGAGCCAGGAAATGTTCTATCAGTGTTATTTAATTAACCTCATTTTCGTTTCTACCAGAGGTTACAAAGGAGCACTTCCATGTTTGATTTATGTGACCCAGCTACAGAAGCTTCCCATGAAAGATTTTCAAATTATTTGCAGACAAACCTGATCCCCCTATCCCTGAAAATTCAACAGAAAACAATATTTAATTTTTTTTTTGGTCCAGTTTTTCCCCACAGAAAACTTCCACTGTAATTATGTGACTCTTACCTTGCTGCAGCACTCTGCATGGAGCGTCTGTAACCACACTCAGATGACAATGATGGACGCCATTATGTCTCTGGACAAGCTGGTGGATGAGTCGGATCCTGATGTGGACTTTCCCAACTCCTTCCACGCCTTCCAGACGGCTGAGGGCATCCGCCAAGCTCACCCGGACAATGGTACCATACAGGGAGAGAAACAGAAACTCACACTGTGTACAAGTACATATGTAAACACATCTATGTATTCACAAAACCTCCTCAGACTGGTTCCAGTTGGTGGGTCTGATCCATGATGTTGGAAAAATGATGGCTCTTTGGGATGAACCCCAGGTAGGACACATGGCCATCACAACGCCTGAACTTTAATCAGTTATGAAAACCATGTTTTTATACATTATTACACACAATAATAAGGTAAAATCATTTATAAAAACATGATTTTCACAAGGCACAGGAATGAAGATTGGGTTATTGAAGGGGGGTATTGCACAAAAGTAGAATTTAGATATAAAGGGTAATGGAAAAAGCGAGGCTTGACCTCGTCTCGTTGCTTAATACGTTGCACGTTTGCCCAACCAGGATGAGAAGGTGCTACTATGTCAAAGCTGGGTTTAAGTATTCTGGATAAATGCGCGTTCACGGCTGTCATGAGTAGACCACGTGTGTCGATCACAGCAGAAATGCGTGCAGGAGTTTTCAGCGAGTGAGCAGCAGTTTCTCATGGAAATGCATGAGCGGGTAAAGCATATGGTGTGCAAAAAAATTGAAAATATGGACGTTATAATCAAAAAGGGGAGAAAAATAGAGGAATATATTAATGCATAAGCACTTTATTATTTAATACAATACAACGCTGCAAACATTCGGATCGTTTTCCGCCCGCGGGTCTCGGGTTCGAGTCCCCGTCAATGCGACTTTAGTTTGCTTAGATTAAATTTACATTATTTATTTATTTCCTTTAACTTCAGCTGCACTGACACTTCGTTATTACCATGCAAGGAGAGACTTATGTTTTACAAATCAGTCACTTTGCCTTAAAAGTTAGCAATGTAAATTAATAACGAATGAAATGTAAGCTACTAAGACGATTAATTATTCACACTTATAAAGGCAACGAGTATTTAGACGCTTTTGTCCTCCTCCACCGTGTGTGTGTGTGTGTGTGTGTGTGTGTGTGTGTGTGTGTACTCTGCAGTGGGCTGTAGTTGGTGACACCTTCCCAGTCGGCTGCAAGTTTCAAAACTCCATTGTGTTTAGAGACAATACCTTCCTGGATAACCCAGATGATAAAAACCCCAGATACAAGTAGGTATTTTCATGTCACTTTGTCTGTTTGCCTTTAAAATATTAAGTTAAAAGGGCAGTTGGTTTTTTTCCAGGTTTAAACAGTAAAGAAAACATGTGTATTGTATTATATTACAATTCTGCTAATATAGCCCTTATAAATCTTACACACTGGATCTCTGAATCCCAAATATGTTAAATCCAGATGTAAAATCCATCAATCTTAACCCTATGAAACCTGGATCGACATCACTTTTCTTGTGCCACATTAATCCGCCTGGCTAGATTTTTTACAAAAGTAATTGGGGGAAAAGGCAATAGGCAACTTGGCAAGAAAGTTCCCACAAATTGCAATAAATTAGTTGATTTCTTTTTCAACTTTTTCTGAGTATTATTTGTTTTTATTAAGCTAATTTTTAGGTAATTTTCTTGTACTTTCTACTAACTTCTGCTAATTTCAGGGTCATTTCTTAAGTTGTTCATTTCCCTAAAAACCAGTTTTCAAAGGGTAAATGAATGTAACAAAATACATTTTGTATTTGTATGCAAAGCAATGAAATGTCCCCCGTTCTTCTATTCCTGTTTTCAACAACACCTAAAGTCTTGTTTGCTGATGTACTGGGAATTTTTCCCAGTTACATAATAATTTTTTTGTTTGTTTGCTTTTTAGTACTGAATACGGCATCTATGAATCAAACTGTGGGCTCGACAAAGTCCTCATGTCATGGGGTCATGATGGTAAGAGATATTACTTTCAGCCCTGACTGTTTTTCTATGATACCGTACCTAAACTCTTGCGTTGTTGTCCTCAGAGTATCTCTACAGAGTTCTGAAGTTCAACAACTGCTCCATCCCAGAGCAGGTCAGCACATCATTACATTACTTAACTGCTATGTTTAGTGCAATTAAAAAATTAACGCAGAACAGAAAATGTGCAATAAATCTCTGCTCACCTGCAGTGCTTTCAGGCTCAGTCGTGGCTCTCCTCTTTTTCTGTCTCTCTTCAGGGGTTGTACATGATTCGCTTCCATTCATTCTACCCCTGGCACTCCCACGCAGACTACATGCATCTCTGCAACGACAAAGACCTGCGCATGCTGAGCTGGGTCCAAGAGTTCAAGTGAGCATCTTCCTCTCTCTGATGCACATCGTTATCCTGCTCGCTGCTTTGACCTGAAGCTGCATCCTCTGTCCTTTTCACAGCAAATTTGACCTGTACACAAAGACCACCGAGCTGCCCGACATCGACAAGCTGAAGCCGTACTACCAGTCTCTGATCGACAAGTACTGTCCTGGAATACTGAAGTGGTGAAACAGACACCGAATTCAACAGCAACACTATACAGACACAAAGAGTGATTATCTGTGTTGAGTAACTCAGACTGATTCCACGTGTTGTTGGCTTTATAATAACACTAAAACTAGATATCTCCTTTACACACGTTACTTAATGATAATGTCTATAACCTGACAATGAAATGACACATTGTATATAACTCATAACTGTTACACATTTTCAGATAAAAATTGCAGAAAAGTATTTCTATTTTATTGTACTTTAATACGTGATTTAAAAAAAAAATTAAAAACACTACACCAATTTGTGTGATGTTTTGTTTTTAACATTGACAAAAACAAAAGACGCGTGAAAACAGGAAAAGTGCAAAGCTGTTTTTGGTTGGTACGTACAGAAACAGACCACAGTAATGAAAACAAAACAAACACACACACACACACACACACACACACAAAAACGTATTTATATACAAGTGCATCGACACACAACCCAAACAGGAGACAAAACACATTTTTACTCTTTTAACAGGCGACACAGCGAAGCCACCTTGTACTTTGAATTCTATATTTCACTCTTTTTAAACGATGATTTGATCTGCGTGACTAGATTTCACTCCGAATGTTCAACATCCGTCAGAACCAATCAGTGTTTTTTTTTCAAATTATTAACATCTGTGAAAGCCTGCTGAATTGAAGGCAAGCTTTGCAGGATTTGTAGCTCACCGTCTGTAGAAACAACATTCAAACGTGGCCCCTCTTCCTCAACTCAATGAGACTGCGAGGGCGGAAAAAGGTCAAGCGAGTGGTGACAACAAGTATAAAGCAGTGAATCACAGAAATTAAATGTTATTTTCCGATTGTTTCCTGTGGTTGGCACAATTTAAGACAAACACCTTCACACAGCCCTGCAGGACGTTGCCGCGGTATTGGAAATGTGTGAATTCAGCTGAAGTGCATGCCTCATCCTGTCCGCTTGGTTTCTCTGCTCTGCGTGCGCGGCTAAACCTCGCCCTCGATCCAACACACCTGCAGCTCACATCCACAGAGCAGAGAGAGACGACTGGCTGCTACGTTTTCTGAACTCGTGCTGCTATTGGCTGGAGGCTACACACCACCACCCAAAGGTTGACGCTGCCTTTCTTATCTTATTTGTAAAACGTTTATTGTATGTCGTGTCCTCTGTTTTACGTATACTGCCTTATTTAATTTCTTTAGGGATCTGGTCCGAGAGAAACGGCATTTTGTTTAGCTGTGTATATAGATGATTGACAATAAAGCTGACTTGACATCTAGAAATGTCCAAAGCAAACCAAAATAAGACTAAAATTTAAAAAAAAAAAAAAAAAAAAGGCTACGACAGACACTGCCAAACACTGCTAGTTGGTCATAAGTGAAGACTGAGAGGGATAATTTTAGTGTCAGTGTATATATTGTTTTTTTGATTTTTTTTAGGAAAATCCTTTAAAGTATATCTAAGCTTTTGGTTTCTGATGAGAAAACACATATGCAGGTGGGAAAAGGCAAGTAGAGTGATTTTTTCTGCAATAGGCTGATCAGGAATTACAATCCTCTTTGGTCAATTCGGACAAATTTTACGAAGGCAGCTGGTGATCACAGTCTACTACGGGATTACCTGCATCTTCTTCAAGACTTTCCAAGGATCTCATCTTTGTCTTTCCCGTTTTCATCATCACCAACAGTCTCTTCCTCCTCGTCTTCACCCTCCTCCACCACCTCATCTTCACAGTCCTCCTCCTCCTCCTCCTCCTCCTCTGCTGCCTGCTGTTTACCTGACTTGTCTGAGGAGCTGCCAGGTGCATTTTCCGTGTGATCACTCACAGCCGCCTTATGAGCGTTCGGGATTGCGTGTTTGTTCCTGTTCTGCAATCCCTGGAGCAGAGAGACGGCGGCGCTGCAGGCAATGAGGGTCCAGATCAGGATGTGGGTAGGAACACCTCTGACCTGAGAGCGCACCCACCTCACCACCTGGGCAACAGTGGTGTTGGATGTGCGACGTGCAGGTGATTTGTCCTGAAGGCAAAAGAAGATCAATATTAATCAATATTCAATAGATTACTGAATGAAAAAGGGGCATTTCCTAGCCACATCTTTATTCAAATGTATTAAAAATTTTCTGGAAAAGGATATAAATCCTCCATAGCAACTATACAACAATAATAATTTAACAAAAATATACCCTTTGTTGTGCAATTTATTTAATCTATTTTTGAAAAAGTTAACTAAAGGAGCCCAACCAACATCCTCTGGAAGCTCCTTTGCATGATTTTATGTCACAGAATGTGATGCAGATTTTTTTTTCTCTTTTCAGAAAAAGAAAATTAAAAAAATAATAATAATTTTAAGGAGATCCCGCCTAAATCATACGTACCTTTCTGAAATTCAATGCATCACTGTAACATCATATCATCATTCTTGTTTTCCATAACTTCCAATATTTTGTTTTTAAGAAAAAATTACCTTAAGTCCATACTGGTTAAGCATGCTCTCCAGAAAGGTGTTTCCCAGGTGCACTGTGGGATAGAATTCCTCATCGTAGACCCTCCTCCACCAGCGCTCTGGGAGGGAACTACCAACAAAGACCAGCCACCCAATAAATATCCTCATATTTTAAGGACAAATATATGTTTTTTTAAATTAGTGATCGCCAAGGGCAGTACAAAAACAACGACAAAAACAATGGGAATTTAGATAAGACAGGACAAAAACAAAAACAAGCAAAACAAACATACAAAACAGGATTAGGCATGATAATACTGGTTATAGTAACTGGTTATTTTATTAAGCTATGGGTGGTTATTGAGGTCACTCGTGTATGTGTTCAGGTGCATGCGTGTCTGTAGCCGAGAAATATGAGAGCGAATAAGCAAATAATACTAAGAGGAAATATAGAATGTAAATAATGCTGGGAGGGATATACATAATACTGCATACACATAATTGTGAATATAATAATAATAATTAAAAAAACAAAGTAAATTCAAATAAAATAAAAAATATAGAAACGTTTTCTAAAAAAGACAAGAAACTTAAAAAAACCTACCTTAACTTTCTTGCAAATCTGCTTAAAATGTTTAATTAATCATGTTAGCGGCTGTTTGTTGAGTTTAAATTTGGCAATGATGTTTCAGCATGTGCCAAGTGACGTCTTTCAGCGCACACATTACCTCAGAGCCAGGAATAATCACATTTCCTCAGCGCCTGTAAACGCACAGAGACAGAAGAAGAGAGCACTGACCCGTCAACCTTTGGTTCGGTAAACCAGTATCTGTAGCGGTGAGCTCTGACGAAGGCAGGAGGCTGCTGGTGGAACGGATACTTTGATGCATCTGTCTGGATCAACTCTATCACTGCAGAATATAAAACAAAGATTTTAGAAATCTGCTTATTCTTACAAAAATAAAAGAAATCTCTGACGTCTTTTCAATGGTAATTTGACATTGAATCATTTAGGGTAAAGAACATTTCCTGCACTGTGCTTTAAGGGTTGAAACATTTTAATGTAACAAGTTTGTGCTGTGTCAAATGTCAAACATTAACACCTGCCACAGATACTGTACCGATAGAAAATGTTATTATTTTCATCAAAGTAAGGGCAGTCGAGCAGTGCATGCATTGGTGTCTGCAGTCACTGCTAGAGGGCAGCAAAGACAAGTTTTTCAGATTCTACACACAGTGGCTTTTTAGAGTTTTAGGGCCACATTGAGGATTTTTTTTTCTTCGTAATATTATGAAAAAAAAGTAATAATTTTACATGAATAACATCAGAATTTTATGAGAAAGGGGATATTATATTAAGGAAATAAATATATTGCCAGCAAATTATAAAACAGGCAAGAGCACAGGCAGCTTCACGTGCCGTGCCACACAGTCAACTGGCCAACGGATTTTTGTTTTGATATAAGAAAACCAAAATCAGGAAACGAGGTGTTTCCCTTCTGCCATTTAGAAACAGGAGGCTGCCTGTGCTCTCGCCTGTTTTATAGTTTGCTGGTAATATTTTTATTTTCGTAATATCCCTTTTATTGTAAAATTACGACTTTATTGGCGTAAAATTACGACTTTATTGGCGTAAAATTACGACTTTATTCGTGTAAAATTACGACTTTATTTTTGTAATATTACGACTTTATTCTTGTAATATTATAACTTTATTCTCGTAATACTGCCACTTTATTCTCATAATATTATGACTATTTTCTCATAAAACTACGACTTTTTTCTTGCAAAATTACAAATTCTTTTCTCGTTAAACCACAACTTTATTCTCATAATATTACCAGTTTATTCTCGAAATTCCGACTTTATTCTCATAATATTATGACTTTATTCTCAAAATCAAACTTTTTGTTTTCTTTAACATGACCCGAATCCTCTGTCCTACTTTTTAGCACCGACGCAGTGATCCGGGAGATAGATACACTTCTCATCAAAACTCAGACAGTGAGGTCACAGAGGGCCTTTTAAATAAGCTTACAACAACAAAACACCGTTTGTATTATTACTGTTTGAGTGTGGTGAAGTTTTAAACCAATAAAATGCAGTGCAGTGCTTGTTTTCTTTCCTATTTGATTCTGTTTTGAGCTGCCATTTAGGGGGATAAAAGAGTGACAGGAAACACAGTAACAAAATAAACTGTATCACTGAGTCTGAGGGTGCGTACCATCTCTTTTGCCCTGCAGCAGTTTGTACACGAGGCTGCTGAACCACGGAGCCTGTGTGTGAGTCCCGAGGGCGGCAAACCACATCTGCCAGTCCAACCTTGGCTGGTGAGGCGTCACCACAGCAGGAGGTGCACTCATGTTTCCAGGCTTATACATAAACTCTATCTCCTAGAAGAAGAAAAAAGAAACAGACTTATGAGGATAACTTACATTGTAGCAGGACAGTCAGTCTGCACAATTAAAATCAAATTAAATTCTTTGGTGCTGCTTTTATGGTAATATTATAGAGTGAGCTCCTTAAGCCTCCTACAGACTGTGAGATTTTAGCACAGTTTATCGCAGCGACACTGTGCCACATGGCTCTTACTAAACCTGGATAGGACATCAAGTTTGATGTGTGCAGCAGGTACGATGAGAACGCCCACATAATCGCAGGCTACGACATACAACCATCGACATCAGTACGCAAGAACAAAACGTCACTGCCGTGCATCATCCATCAGAAAAAACTGTCAACACATAAATATAGCCCTCGCTATAGTGACGTTTATGTGTGTCAAAAAAAGTTGGAAGAAAAGGAGGAGAAGGAGAATGTGAATCCTGACTGAGGAAAAAAACAACTAGGCGTGCCAATTTAGCTCAAAATAAATGTTTATAGTATCTTCTAGCATTTAGTAGCGTGGCGCTGATGAGTGCATCATTTCATGCTCCATTTTTATTGGTTGGTCAGTAGATGTACGATATAACAGCAGTGACACAGTGAGATGGTCGTCCCAAATTTCTGACACTGTCAGAATTTTATCGCAGGCTGTTTTTTATCACAAGTCTGTAACAACGGTCATCCTTGAACGTCTCTCACCATGCGATGCAGGACCGCCGTTTTAGAGCCACGACCAAAGGTATCATCTTTCATCTGGGACAGCCCAAAATTGCACAGTGTATGCTGGGTTTCATACAGCATGTTTCAATCTTTTTCTCTCACCGTCCACGAGACTCCATCATGGCTTCCCTCGATGACGACCTCTGGCCGCCCGCCGACCCCAGTCATCCTTCTGAACAGGCCGTATGAGTTGGACAGCTGAAAGCGATCCGTCAGCTCATAGGCCCGACGCACTCCCGGCCACAACCTGGCATTAGAGTCATACTCTATGTAGGTGAACGGCACCTGAACACAAGAACAGAAAAGGAGGACAAAAGAGAAAACATATGAGGTTCAGCTGCATTAGAGCTTTGATTTTCTGCCCAAATCCAACCGGACCTAACTCACGGGGTTCGGAAAAGGCTGGGTTATTATTTCTCAAAAATCCCTCAGGCTTGAACTGGGTTGGATTTGTGCCACTTTCACATTGTGTTTGTTCTGAAACTTAACATATGTGTAATGTCATGAATAACCACATTATTACCAAAAAAAATGTTGATAATAATAATTATTAATATTATTTTATCTTTATTTATATGACACCTTTTAAAACAGAGTTCACAAAAAGGTTTGATAATCAAAGCAAAAACAGAAATGGGATAGAAGTCCAAACAACAACAGAAAGCCAAACAGACCTATTGAGCACGAGCGAGACAAAACTAGGGCAAATAATCCAAGATGCAGGATGCAAAATGTTAATATAAAATAATACATACAAATAGACAAGCAATAAGATAAATGAAACATAAAATTGGTAAAAAAAAAATAAATTGGGACAAATAAAAATAAATAAGAGCTGACGGCAGACTCTTGAAATAACAGCTGGAAAAGAAGAAGTGGAGTGAGGAAACATGTCAACCCTTAGTTTAGAGTAAATGTTTTATTTTTTTTCCAGAGGAAATTTGGGTTTTTAAATCGGTCTAAAGGCCCAAATTGCTCCTGTGGTTTGGGCTTGTGCAGAAACTATGCAGGTTCATGTGGGGCTGGGCCTGATGTCACTGATCAAAGCTCTAAACTGAACTACACATTAGCATTATGATGTGTGTGATGTATTTCCAGCGTCACCCACCAGGCTAATAGTGAACATCGCGGCTGTGGCGGCAGCAAACACAGTCCACTGGAGAGTTCCCCAAAACCTCTTCAGGAAACCAGAGACACATGCACATCTGAGAAAACACATTATTTTTAATAAAACACACAATGTAGAAAATGCATCAAACTATATAATCAAGCAGACTCAGAGAGAGAGTCCTACCTGAACATGGCTGTGACCATTTCCCAGGTAAGAGAGAGGACACCAATCCAGATAGAAGGGATGGTGACGGTCTTCAGAAACTGGTTAAACTGGTGGTATGTAAATGCTGAAGGACAAACATGTTGATAATAAACAGATATAACGCCACACGGTTGTACGCCTCCGCGCACCAGTCAAGTTACACTTACAGTTTACCTCCATGTCTGTGAAACATGGACGTTTTACACATAGAGGAACCGTACAATCAGCACAGTTTAAGGTGGTTCTTGAGGGTTCTTGTATTTATGGCTAAAACATGGATGAGGTCACCTTGACCTTGACTTTTGACTTCCAGATTCTACTCAGTTTTAGTTGTGAGTCCAGGTGAACGTTAGTGCCAAATTTGAGAAAACCCTCTCAAGGCCATCTTCAGATATTGCGTTAACGAAAATGAGACAGATGCAAGATCACAGTGACCTTGACCTTTGAACATCAAAATCTAATCAGCTCATCTTTGAGTCCAAGTGAATGTTTGTATAAAATTTGAATAAATCCCTTAAGGTGTAAGAATGAGACGAAGGTAAGGTCACCGTGACCTTTTATCTTTGAACACCAAAATCAGGTCATCCTTGAGTGTATTGGAACGTTTGTGCCAAATTTGAAAAAATTCTTCAAGGTGTTTTTTTTTTTTGTTTTTGGATTGTTGCATTCACAAGAATAAGACAGACAAGGTCACAATAACCTTGACCTTTGACCTTTGACCACCAAAATCTAATCGGTTCATCCTCAAGTTCAATTGGATGTTTGTGCTAAATTTGAGGAAATTCCCTTATGGCATTCTTGAGATATAGTGTCCACTGGGCCGAATGTACATATGGACAGACAACCCGAATATACATATTGCCTCCAGCCACAGCTGTTGCTGGTGCAGAGACATAAAAATTACAAAATCAAATAGTTTGTATTCATATAAATGTACACATACCTGTCCTGGAGGAGATGCCGTTTTTCTTTGTGTCCAGCTGCAGGTCAAAGCAAACTATGGATCCAAAAATCATGATGGCCCAAACTGCCAACTCCAGCAGGTAACACAGCCACGACCACAGCTTGGAGTCTGACCAGAACAAATACGCTGTTAGGTAAACTTTGGTGGAACGAACAAACAAGAGCTTATCAATGTCTATGTGGATGGTTACATACAAGCTTTATTAGTCAAATCCTAAACTTTATGATTGGAAAAAGTGATCCTGATTTTCTGTATTTTGTCTTTCTTTTTAACTTTACAAGTTCGACAACACCCTCATATGTACAACAGCAGTTATGTTTAACATACCATTGTTGCTGATCTTGTCTGCTTTGCGTAGCCAAAAGTGCACATGTTGGTCGTCCAGAAGCGACAGACAGAGGGCCAAAGTCAGCAGGTTAAAGAAATTGTAGTTGCCAGTCAAAATGATGAGCACTTGAAGCAACACCTGCACACGAAAAAAAATTACATTTTGAAAATATTTTTGCTAAATTGTACATTTCAGAGCCAGTTTGTGGGAAAAACTTGATTTTTTACCAACCTGCATATAAAAAGCTCCGAGACGGAGTCTGCGCAGCGGGCTGAAGAAAAGCAGGGGTGCAGCGATCTCGATAATGAAGGTGCCCATCACACTCAGCTTCTGCCACCACACCGGCAACTGGTGGGCATACCAGGCCAGCGGGGTGGGGATGCACTGAGTCTCGTAGTGATACGTCAAAGCTGTTAAAGACACAGCGAGAAGGATATTTAATCAACTGAAAAATAAAAAATTGTGATAGCTCACTGACAAAAGGAAATAAAAACTGTTAAATGTTGAATATGCTGATGTCACTTCTTGTTTAGGGATGTAGCCTCACACACACTCTACAACAGTGATTCCCAACTGGTGCAGCCACTGAGTCCAGATTTCTTTTTAGTCATTAAGGTCCATACACAAGAGATATTACCACATATGCCATTTTAATTGACAAAATGTAAATAAAAAATAGACTTAAAACAGAATTCAATAAAAATGTATTACAAGAATAAAAGTGCAATGGGTTAAAACCAGGTGCATTTCTAGGATTTGAGGACATTGCGGGCAAAACCTGGACCTCTGTAGGGAAAAAAAATGGTGATTCTTTTTTTTCTAATACATTTTTTGGCTTTTTTTCCCCCTTGAATTTTTTGGTGATTTTTACAACTTTTTTTTCCTTTTTTTTTTTAAGCGTTTTTACTTTTTTTTGTGGTATTTTTTAAGAAAACATACCTTCCAAAACCACAGGCCCACCAAAACAAAAAAAATCACCAAAAATGACACCATTCATCACAGCCAGAAACAACAGAACCTATAATTAGATCCAAGACATTTTTAAGACATCACGTGGGAAGAACACTTCATGCTTTTTCCCTGAGTCACTCAGGGAGGCTCAAAGAGAAATATTTGTACCTTTGGGGAGGATTAAAAAAAAACCCAGCCACCCCCTCCTCTGATATATAAGTCACTTAGGGATACTCTTATTTTTGGGGGGAAGAAAGGCCACATAATACCAATAACAGGGCAATAAAATAGTTACTATTCTCAAAACAAAACAAAAACTCTCTACAGCAGGAAACCATACATCAAAATAAAATCTCTAAACTGTGTTTTTCACAAACTTAATATGGCTGTGAGACACTTCCACTTGGAACCACAATCCCCTTTTGGACTGGGAACCACTACTAAACAACACTTTCAAAAAGGACACAAAAACAGACTCTCCTACATACCTGTAAGGCCCCACCATGTAGGACAACGAGACGTGAGTTTCACCACGCCAGAGGCAAACATGAGTCTGAAGAGCAACCAGCGGAGCAGCCAGAAGGTCACGCGATCATGCTCTCTGACCCCTCGGGACCCTCTGATTAATGTCAGTGGAGCAGTAAGGATACAGAGGAACCCCGTCTCCAGAAGCAAGTTGTCCCTGTGTAATGATAAATGGAGCGAGCAACATAAAATTAATGGAAAGAGTTACAAGACAGACAGAGAGGATAAAATAATCTCGTTAATAGATGTTTACAGTGTTGTTGCGGAGCAGCAGAGACAAATATTACTACGATGTTACAAACAGGGGACCGAGGATGACATAAACCTATCAGCAAACTGCCAAATCTATCTTGGTGCCCTTTAACCAGCTGCTATTCATAACAACATTGTGTTAATTGCAAATAATAAATATGAAGAACCACAAATCTACCAATCATCACTCACCACTGGAAGTAGAGAAAAACTTGGCCCACCTAAAACGAGAAACAAACACAGCCAGTGAGAGACGGGACACCGTGACAGCAACCTGTGAGGGAAAACTGGGTTCGGTCTGTTTTATAAACTCACCTGGTACATGGACAGGTACAAGGCCCAAAGGCAGAAAAACACCACGCTGTCTCGAAAAGCCTCCACCAGCATGGCGGCAAGACTCAGCACAGCACCGATGAGACACAGCAGCTCCATAGCGGTGTGCGTGTCCAAGCCTAGGCGAGGTCCCAGCCACAGCAGGGTGGGAGAGGACAGCAGCTGCTCCCCGAGAGACTTACCGCTGTATCGCAGCTGCCAACGAGCAGGCAACAGCCCCTCGTTACCATAGAGACCTAGACACAGGCATAAACATGGGAAGCAACAGCGTGTAAATAAACATAATATACATATTTTGTGACCATTAGCACAGATGGATTAATAATTTGACTACCAGGGCCCCCCTGGCCTTCATTCGCATAATATCACTCAAATTAACATTAACAGCAACCAGGAAAAGACTCAAAAAGACCACAAAGAGATGCAAAGGAACTGCAAAGAGACACAAAAATGACTACAAAATGGGGTGAAAATACAACAAGGAGACACAAATTACCTCAATAATGCACAAAACAATTACAAAAAGACACAAAATAACCAAAAGAGTCATATAATAACTACAAACATGGGCAAAAAAAAAAGACAGACACAAAACTATTACAAAAAGACAAAAAAAAAAACAACAACCAAGAGAGACACAAAAAACTTCAGAGTCAGAAAAACAACCCACCAGGAGACACAAAACAGCTACAAAAATGGGCATAAGACCCACAAACAAATACAAACTGCAACTGATACACAAAATAATAAAGAGACACAATTTACTTCAGACACAAAAAGCCTATGAAATCACACAAACAACAAAAAAGACACAAAGTAACTACAATTAAAGCTGCAAGCAGCCATGAACGGGCCTTCGCACTTCCACACGCGTCATGGTATTTGAATTTCCTACAAACTGACGTAGGACTGAGTCGATAGCTGCAAGAAATCCTAAACTTAACAGGTGTAGATTACAGCAGTGAGAAGTATCGGCCCTGAATAAACAATATCGGTTGACCCCTAATATTTATCAATTTGATAATCAGATTTTTAAATTATGTTACAGAAAAAAAAGAACTTTTTAGGGGCTTTTTTTGTCTTCTTACTTTTCTTTTTTGTCACTTATCATCCGGCCATTTTCTTGTAACGTCCTACTACTATTATTGCAATTTTTTTGCCCATTCTCTTAGAAGTTGTTCATATGTTTTGAGAGAAATCAAGCCAATTTACTATTACTACTATTACTATTACTATTATAATTTACTACTATTTAGACTTTCCTCAGGTTTCAAAGGGTATAATACATCAAAGGGTTACATTAATTAAAAAGTGCATTGCGGAAACAATGGCACTTTGCCCACACTCAGAAAAGTTCATTTTAAGTGGACTGGATTTGAGAAGACAAGTTGAGGTAATTTTGTTATGATTCCACATCTTTTTAAATTCAGTCCACTTAAACGTTTTAACACTAACTTATTTGACTTAGAATAATTTCTTCTAACAGTGTATAAATCCACAAAGATGCAAATTTGTTCAACATACACAGCATCACACACCAAATTCATTTCCTAAAACCCATGGGCGAGGTCTTCTGGACTTTCCCTGGGCGACTAAAATAAAGCGTACTTCACTGACAGAAAACACGGGGTTTGTGGGTAGTGTAGTACAATAAGTTACTACCGTGCGTGCGTCTTTACAACAGGTCTCTCAGCAGCAGTTAGCTTGTAAAGTTAGCAGAAGGCAAGTAATGTTTTGTCTCTGCAGAAAGTTGTCCACCACAGGGACACAGAGCAGCTAACAAGCTAACACACACAGAGACAGTGAGTGAAGTGAGCTAGCTGCTGCTTCTCAGGCAGCAGAGTTGAGTCTCACCTGGTATCTGCACGTACAGGGACACAAAAGCAGCCAGATAGATGACCGCCATGCTCCACAGGAACATGCGCCGTGGCAGGATGATTTCCCCCATGTCTGTGCCGAGCTGCAGGGTGAGACAGCCGCGTCTTTCACTGCCAAACTGGGACGGGAAACAGGGAGCGGGATTCAAGTTATGTTAGCCCCGGGACACGTCGCGAGCCGCTGATGGGAACTTCGCGCGCACTGCCTCGGGATGTCGCTGCAGAGTTTAACCATTATGCTGCATTCAGGTACCATCGGAATCGACACAACACCTGGATGACTTCAGATTTGGAAATTTTCTGACTGCCAAAAAAAAAAAAAAAAAAAAAAAAGAAAGTATGCACACAATTCTGAAAACTTCAAGGTGAGTCCAGTGTTTAATTTTTCAAATTGAGCAGGAATTAAGGATTAAACTGTAGATTTAATATT
Source organism: Plectropomus leopardus (assembly GCF_008729295.1). Taxonomy (NCBI): domain Eukaryota; kingdom Metazoa; phylum Chordata; class Actinopteri; order Perciformes; family Serranidae; genus Plectropomus; species Plectropomus leopardus. The sequence continues at coordinate 28,237,671 of NC_056473.1, forward strand.
TGAAATATACCACTATATATATATATATATATATATATATATATATATATATATATATATATATATATATATATATATATATGTTCATTCCAGTTTGACATCAACCATTATTAAAACATGTCGCTGCAGAGTTTAACCATTATGCTGCATTCAGGTACCATCGGAATTGACACAACACCTGGATGACTTCAGATTTGGAAATCTTAAAAAAAAGAAGAAATAATGCACACAATTCTGAAAACTTGAAGGTGAGTGCAGTGTTTAATTTTTCAAATTGAGCAGGAATTAAGGATTAAACTGTAGATTTGATATTTGAAATATACCACTAACCCCCCCATCCCCGACCTATGTCCCATTACTCCTTGTCATATTTGTATTTTTCTCTTTAAAACTTTCTTCTTAATATATATATATATATATATTTTAGAAGTTTGACATCAACAATTATTAAAACGTGTCGCTGCAGAGTTTAACCATCATGCTGCATTCAGGTACCATCGGAATCGACACAACACCTGGATGACTTCAGATTTGGAAATCTTAAAAAAAAAGAAATAATTCACACAATTCTGAAAACTTGAAGGTGAGTCCAGTGTTTAATTTTTCAAATTGAGCAGGAATTAAGATTTAAAACTGTAGATTTAATATTTGAAATATACCACTAATTCCCCCCTGCCCTATGTCCCATTACTCTTTGTCATACTTGTATTTTTCTCTTTAAAACATTCTTCTTAATATATATATATATATACATTCATTCCTGTTTGACATCAACCATTATTAAAACATGTTGCTGCAGAGTTTAACCATTATGCTGCATTCAGGTACCATCGGAATCGACACAACACCTGGATGACTTCAGATTTGGAAATCCTCTGGCTGTCAATAAAAACAAAGTTAAAAAAAAAAAAAGAAAAAAGAAAAATGCACACAATTATGAGAACTTGACGGTAAGTGCAGTGTTTAATTTTTCAAATTGAGCAGAAAACGTGCAAACATTTGGAAAAAACTGTAATTTTATCATCAGTTAAAAAGTTAATTGAGAGCACATTGTTTTCAAGTTTTCATTGTGTATTCCTGTAGTTCATATACAGCTGACAAAACAAAAAACTTTGAATTGTGGGGCACCAATTGTAAAGTGGCACATACTGATTTAATATTTACATTTAGGTATTTAAGACTTAGATCTAGGCTAATATTTTGATTTAATTTTTAGATTTATTTATTTAAATTAAATATTTAGATTTAGATATTTTAACTTGGATTTCGATGTAATATTAAGATTTAGATTTAATATCTAGATTTAGGCTAATATTTATATTTATACATTAAGATTTATATTAATGTTTAGATTAAATGTGCAGATGTAACATTTAGATCTAAGGTATGAGATTTTATATTAAGGGTAATATTTAGATTTATTGTTAGATACTAGATTTAACACTGAGATATAGATTAATATTAAAATTTATATATAGAATTGACATTTAGATTTAATAACTAGATTTAACTTTAGCATTACATTTAATCTGTTTTTTAACAATAAAAGGTAACAGGTCACAAAAAGTCCACAAAAAAGGCCCAAAAAAAGTTCACAAAAATGCTGTAAATCTGATTAAATTACAGCTCAGTGTCAGTGTGCCACTTCATATTTGGGAGCCCACATTGAGTAGCTGTGGGCCCAGTATTGTATCAGTATCTGATCGATGCGTGGGCAAAAAAAAAAAGAGTTTCTTCCCTCATTAAAGAAGATGATCAAACGGATGCATCTTTGTTTGACTGAGTTTATTGTGCAAGACTTACCAGGCGAGCATACAGATTCATGGCAATAAAAAGAGGGTCTGCATGCTGCTAGTCAGAAAGCAAAAGCATCTAAGTATGTACATTCAAGTTTTAGACACAAACATAAGAAACTGATCACAGCAGATTAGAGTACCAATAATTCTCTGACACAGTGAGTCGAAACATTAGGAATTCATTGCACAAGCAAAATGAGCTGCAGGTTTCATAAATTTTACGTTACAAAAATACTAAAATCTGATTTTAGAGAACATTTACAGTTTATTTTCAGGTGGCACCTACACCAGAAGATGCTTTTTTTCCAGCATTAGACATACATTTTTGACAGATCAGTTGCAGTATAATAATTCAAAATGTGATGAATCTTGACGAAAGGTGTGTGAAATATGATACTGCCAAGAGGAACTGATCCTGGAGCTGCAAGAGTTGCCTCAGTGCACACTGCGAAAAGCTGAATTTAGTCTTAACTGTCTCAAAGATTTTATCCTATGACACATCCCTGGTGCTAGACCCCAAAGGGCAGCGTTATACCCATCATCACTTCCCCTCTCACTTCCGATTTAAGTGAATAAAAGCCATACACATTATGCTGTTTGACCATTTTAAGATTCAGCATTATAAATTCTAATACTTTTCATTTTATAAAATAGTCACTGAAATACACAGAAATTGCTGTTTTAAAAGAAAAAAAATCCTTGCCCTACAAAAATACGTGCATATGTCTGTAATCCTGGCCTGTTTTTTATTAGTATTATTATTATTATTATTATTATAGATGACATCATTATTTGACACTTTATGCATACATTTGATTATCTGTAGGATACTGTCTGTGAGCAATACTGAGACAGCAATTCGGAGGATTATTCATAAACAAAATCTAATTTAGATGGTATTACTGGACATCAAATGAAATGTAAAATAAATTATAACAACATGGCATCACAGGGTTGTCTGGGTTGTTTCGATTCTGGCTTCAAAATTTCTATTTGAATGTGAATTGTCAGAATTGAAATACTTGCCTTGCTTGACACAGTCATCATTTGGCCACTCTGAACTGAACAGATGTGCCTTTAGTCTGCAAGTTACTCGAAACAGGGCCAAACGTCTGACTGTTTTTTAAAGTATCAGATGGTAAACAACTGCGTCCCTTTTGGCATGGCCATTTAGTGGCTCCTCCTGTGAGCTGTGGATGGACAAATTGATCATAGCTGCCTCGCTTGCGCCCACACAGAGAGGAATGGCCAATATACTGTAACTTTGGGGGTCCCCCCAGCATGGACGGATTTAATACACAGGCAAAATTTTATGCATAAGGGCGCTTTTGTTGATTTTAAACGTCCATATCTCCTGCACAAATGCTCACTTTAAACATCGGGAAAAACACAGAAACATCCTGTACTCCCGTATTAATCCAGACTGCACGTTTTCGAGTGTGCATGTTGTACTTGTTCTTTATTACCTGTGTCCAAACCTTTGGATCTTTTACAGTTTTAAGGCAGACATAAATGACTAATATTTGGATGGCTAGACTCAGAGAGCGTGTTCACGCAGTTTGTGCGTCCTGCAGACAAAACGAGGCTCCGTGTTTCACTGTCACGTGGCCCCATCTGCTGCACTAATGCAAGTCTGTCCAACATTTGTCGTTGAAGCAGTTGGCTCCTGGTCCGTTTCCCGGATGCAGATGACGGCATCACCACTCACATTAATGAGACACTGAGCCTTGAGGAGAAACAAATACAGGAAGATTAAACCATAACAACCTCAAAGACTGTGAGGTCTGAGGATGCAGAGATTACCTTGTTGTGTATCATGTAAAAATAGATTGTAAGAAATACTTCAGGTGTGTGTGTGTGTGTGTGTGTTGTGTGTGTGTGTGTACCTGGTTCTTGTTTGGATTTTCCATTAACACACACTCTTTCATGCTGTAGGACACCACTGCATTGCCACCCAGGGCTGCTACATGGGCTCGAACCATCGCAAATACCTCTGCTATGAATGAATGGAGGAAGCCACTGACACCGCCTTCCTGCAGAGGACAAACACACACATTTCATGTGTGCAGCGATGTCTACACCATTAACAAGTGGTTCTCAAACTTTTTTCTGTAATGTACCCACTTTGAAATATTTTTCAGCCAAGCGTCTCCTGACGAGGACCTCCTTTATAAGGTAAGGTCTTTAAGAAAGGCCAAGTCAATCCTGGCCGACCCGAGCCATCCACTTTACAGTGTGTTTTCACTGCTTCCATCTGTCCACTGATTTAGCAAGCCAAAATGCATGACTAAACAGACTGAAGAACTCATTTTTCCTACCGCCATCGTTTTTTTAAATGATTCAGTGTGAATTTAAATGTATCGTTTTTATTTCATGTATTGTATGCACTAATGCACTTCTGCTAGCTGCACAAGAATTTGCCCCCTTGGGGGACAATAAAGATTTTTTGACTTGAATTGATGAGCGCAAAATACTTCTGGTTAAAACAAAAAAAAAAAAGCCTTTATATAGAGGTGCAATACAGCGCTGCAGCATCAGTGGCTGATATACAAACAATAACATGGTAACAGAAAAACACTGAATTACTGTATTCATCGTTTAGAATCCATCACTTAATTATTGGCAAACTAATTTTTCATTGTCATGTAATAACACTAAGACCACATTGTAGCTGCATTGAACTGCATCTTATTGATGCGTTTTACTCTCAATTAAGTGGGGCTGATATTTTTAAGACCTACATTTTTAGTTTGGCTTTTAATTGAACTTTATGTATTTATCTATTGACTTTTTAGTTGAACATTTTAGTCTGTTTTACTACTTGGTATATGATTTTTTATTTTTAACATATTTATCCATTGTTTTATTTTATTCTTTTATTTTTCCATCTATAGCTTTTATCCTGACTCTGGTGTTTCTTTACTTAAGGAAGCCTTTGCTCAGTTTCTGGCTTTAATGAGTCCTCTTTTTAGTGCTTGTATGAAGCACTTTGTGGTACAGTTTTGTTTATATGAAAAGTGCTATACAAATAAAGTCTTATTGACTAACTGACATAATGACATAATTTAAGAAACACTACGACTGTATAAAAGAAACAGACGTAGCCACCGTGACGTCACCCATCAGTTTGTGGACTACTGTTTTGAAGCGTTGAGTGCATGTGGTGCAATATTTTGGCCAAGAGACAGGGGACATTAGGTAATGCAGCCGTCAGCCTTCATCACCACCAGTTCAGTTCTCTGATGCCAGTTTTGTGTCTCTGGGCCTAAAGACATTTATACAATCAGACTCCTTTTTGCAACAAGAGGAGTCACCCCATACAGGCCATCAGGGAGCATGCAAGCTTGAGGCACATTTGCATTGGCTTCACTTTTCAGACCCAGAGTCTACGTCCAATTCTTTTCTACACTTTGTATAAGATTCTGGGGCATTTGCATGTGTAGTGTGTCTTTGCAGTCGTACCTCACGTAACGATGTTGTCTCTCTGATAAAAAACATGTTGATGATCCCAAGGTATTTAATGATTCGTGTCCCAGGGAGGAAGGAGAGCGGTGTCATCTTCACCACGGTGACTGAACTGCCCCCTAACGAGCGGTTGGAGCGCAGCGAGCGGGACCGTCCCTCAGGCACGGGACTGGAGCGCTCCAAAGATGAGACTGCAGGTTCAGAGAGAGCAGGGAGACGTCCAAAAGAGGGAGAAAACAAGAGGCCGGGAGGGGGAAAAAGAAGACGAAAAGGAATGGAGATACCAGAAAACACTCAAAATAGTGGAAAAATGAAAGCAGATATGAAATTTAAAGCAGAAAGAAATGTGGAATGTACGTGCAAAAATGCAATGCTGTTAGCGTTTTCACAGCAGGAGTAACACGTTTGCACTTGTCTGTGAGTATGTCTGTGTGCGTTAGAAACATATGTGACTTGACATGCAGTTGTGTGGATGTGTGGTGACAAGATAATCACTTGGAAAGCGTGCACTGCCATGCATATCATGCATATGAAGCAAACAGACGAGACAGTTAAACAGTGTCTGCAGACAGAGAGACAGACCTGGGCACAGCTGTGTGTGTTTTACAAGTGTGAATACAGCATTTGCAGTACAGTGAAGTACATGAGATAATATTTATATCTGTTTGCATTTGTGAAAGAGGTTTGAGAAATGGAGATGGACAGAGAAAGCTATAAGTTGAGCTGGGCACATGTACATGAGCCAGAGTGTGAAAGATGCTCCATTGTCTTACTGCAAATTTACCTGACGTGGCTTACATCCATCAAACCAGGAACCTTCAGAGCCACACATTAGATTGTAGTTCACTTACTGTGCACAGGACTGAAAATCATACCAGATCTTGCAGAAAAGCATTGCCCCCCCCCGCCCCACCTTGATCTCGACCACATTGCACGTGTTTAAATTTGTACGTGTACAGCACATCCACAAATCATGTACGTCTTCTCATCTAAAGTACATTCACTTATGCAAATGCAGAGAAAAATCAAATGAATTCTTCCAGTAATTATCATCAAAGTGCAGCAAGCCTTACAGATCCAGAAAAATACAAGCACGCTGAATGCAAAAAGATTTGACTTTCTATTAATTTGTCAGCATGGTTGCCATGGCTACAGGCATTTCAAAGCCAAGCTGCTGACTGTGGATCCCTCTGAGGGGCGGTGCTTCAACGTTCACACTCTAGCTAAAAAGCTGGTGCTTGATTTAAGATTGCTCCGCCCCCAGCGGCATGCATGGAGGGCTGTGTGAGTGTATGCGAGCATGTATATGTGTGCGTGTGTGTGTGTGATTGGTTGATACTGTGTTCTGTATTTGTGGGTATGATCACCGGAGTGTGCTAGAGACTGTGTCCTCCTACTTGTCTTAACTGATCCTCGTCTTATGGTGTGAGCTTTCAGCCTAAGCAGCTCTAGCCAGGTGCTGCATCTGTCTGCAAAGGAACCGTAATCAACCGAGGCAGCTGGAGAGAACACACACATACACACACACACACACACACACACACAAACACACACACACACACACATACAACACACACACGTAGCCCACACCCGAACATACACAAACGCAACAACAACAACGTGAACAAGAGAAAAAAAAAAGGACACAGAAAACGAAAAAGAAAAGAACAAAAGTGGATGAGGTTTGGGAGTGGTGCAGGATAACTCTGTCCGAGACAAAAGGATGAAAAGTCAAAACAGGGCAGTGTAGTAGTTTTGGTAGCAGGGAGAGATGGTTGAGGGGAAGGGGGCTCACCTCTGGATGAGACGTTGGTACTCTCTGGGACACCTGTCACACACACACAGACATCAAAGTCTACCTTTGCGCTTTGCAGGAAGCGAAAAAGGTTCAGGATCAATCCCTTGTTCTCGCCACAAGGCTAGCACAGCATGTGTTACTTAGCTTTCACCTCCAAATCTGTAACGCTCCAGTCAGCGTGCTAGCTATAGACAGAGCTTGCTGCTTGTAACTGTGTTCATATCATGTGACCACAAAGTAAGCCATGCTGCTTTAGGAACATGACGCCTCATCTAGACAACTTCACACGGTCATCTAAGTTCACATCAAAACAGAACACACGGGGCTATGACACATCACTGTTTGTTTACCTGGTGAACGAACCACAACCAGCTGATTTTGGCAGAGTTTTGCAGCTGGGGTGAGTAAAGAGACTGTACCTAAAGTTGTTAGTGGAGGAGATGGGCAATGCCTGTTAATGAAGCAGGGCAGAGGAGGAGGTCGCGGAGCAATAATAAAAAAAATATGATTAAAGGCTACCTGAGATTTTGGATGATGGCTGAATGTTGGTGGATGACGGGTCTGCACATAACTCCAGGGGAAACTGCAGCTGCTCTTCTGTCTCACTAACTCCTGAAAAGAGGAATGTAAAATTACACAGACACATGATTTTTAAACATAAAACACAATAGAAGTGATGTTTCTTAAATGTTTAGAGTAGCATGGTCTTAGACTTTGCTGAGACAAACCCTTAAAAGCCTTTCGATGTTTCTTCTGTTTCAAGGCATGTTTAATATTGATATCAGCCTTATCTTAGTTCAGCAGCTGCATGACTATGAGAGCAGCAGCTCCTCTCAGATATAGAGCTTATAAACTGTCCAAAGATACAGTAGACTAATCTAATTTAGAGATCTAATTTAACTATATATTGTAATTAATACATCAATAATTTTGGAAATTCAGATTTTTATATTTCAAGAGACAGAATAGCAACATTAATCTCCCTTTTTTCCATACATATCCATACCTGGAAATTACAAAAATACATTTTCCATACTGTGTAGGAATCCTGAATTAGACGGTCTGACTTTGGGTGAGTAGAAAACATTAAAAACTTCCCCCAAACCACAAATTATCTCCTTTAACCATACAGACCTCTGACGGTGGGCTTGTCTGCTGATTTCTCTTGAGACTGGTCTTTGTCAAACGTCATGGCAACCGCTGTCACTGCGACCTGGGAGACACACAGACATAGGTACAGTAAAGAAAGTAGAGACAAGTAAAGAAAGCCTAAAATCTGACAAATCAATTCTGTTTTGTTTGAAATTTCACAAAGCAGAGCCAGCCTGAAACCTCTCACCTGTATGAGTTCTTCTTCTGGCACTGCTACAGTGAAGTTGAGCTTACACAGACAGCACGGGATCATGGAGCGCAACTTGAAGTAAAAACTCTTCAAAAAAAAAAAATGAGTTCACTTTAATATCCACGTTCAAAACACAACCATGATAAACAGCGTATAAACAACATCTGGTGAGAGTACCACCTGATCAATGATGGTTTTCTTACCTTTAGCAGATTCTCACACAGGTCAGTGAAGATCTTGTTCAAGCCTTGGTTAGTGAGATTGGCATTACTCAACCTGAAGACCCTCACCGATGTAAACATCTGTAAGACAGTAACAGTAATACACAGAATAAACAAAAGAAACAGCCCTGGTTTTTACCTAATTGCACTTTATTTTTGCAATATGTTTTATTTTATTCTGTTTGAAGCCCTAATGTTATTTACAATTTGTCAAATCAAACTGAATATGTGGTCATTTCTCTTATGTGCAGACCGTGAACTAATGACTGAGGAGTCATCTGGACCCAGTGGTTGAACAGTTTGGAAACACTGTCAAAAAGTACAGTCAGTTGCCAAAATTATATGTAATCATATTTTTTAAATGGAAATGTTTGATGCTTCTACTGGTTGGAAAATATCAAATGTGCAAAATGGCAGAATGTGCATGTGCATTAAAAACGGGCCCCAAAATTGTGTTTTGTGAAAGCAACAAAAAACGTTTGCTGTAATCTGTGAAGGTTGTAAAGAGTAACAGTAACCTGAACTCCTGAAGTCCAGTTCAAAATCCCAGGCATGACCTCAGAGTTGCAGCTGTAGAAACCTGAAGATATAAAAGTGGAAATGTTAACGTGGATGATGAAGCAGAGAAACCAGCCCCCAAACCCTCTCCCCACACACGTCCACTCTGTTTCTGTGTTCACGCAGTCGGCCACATGAAGTGTCGTCCCACTACCTTATATAGAGTGTAACTAAACCCTCCAACGGCGAGGATGCACAGCTGCCGAGTTACTGACCGTGTGCAAAGCCGTATTGATATTCATATACAAATTAAGTTCATGCGACTACCCTTAGGAATGTAAACTGCTCAAACTGAGATTTAATATTAATGACATTTAATATTGTTGTACAGACAGTAATGTCTTAGATGCTACATTTATATTTAGGATCAAATATGCCCTTTTCTAGTATGTTAATTTTAATTTTAAAGTGCTACAGAACTGTTGCAAAAACTGAGTAGCTTTTAAACAGAGTGAAAAGCCAAATGTTTACAAAAGTAAAAGAAAATAAACGTTTCCTAATAATCTCAGCCCTATGTTTTATTTCTAATTATGTATTTATCATTTATTAATTTACTTATTTATTTAGAGATTTGTTTACTTATTTTAATGGCAAATGAATTATATTAGCTGACCAAACTTCTGGTAAACAGCAGCACAGCCTACAGATCCAATAAAAAAGAACATAAAAAGGGAGTAATCTTGATTTTTCTGCATGGTTACCACATACTATGATGGCTCCTTTTTTGTTGCAGAGAGGGAAGTTTGTCCCAAAGATTGCAGCTGTATTTACACCTTACACCCTAATGAAGGGAGCTTTATTTAGCTTTAAAATTGGCTCCACACGGAGTGACAATCCGAGACAAGTGGGAGTCAATAGGGTCCCGTTTAGAAAAGGCATTTTTTTTTTAGAGCTTTGACCTGTTCAGGAGATAACTGACTGAGCATGTGTGATGCAGTGAGTCGACCGAGCATACCTGCAGGAGTAGGTGCATCAGTGAGGAGGGAGTGGATGTCCTCCACAGCATCAGTGTCATCAATCTATGGAAACAGCCCACAAATAGTTACACTTCACCCTGGAAGTAATTGCATACACGTTTTGTTTTAGACATTCACCTCCAAGACGAAGGCATCCTTCTTGCCATGGGAGAGGTCCAGTTCTGACAGTTCATCTGAGCTTTCCGAGTGGGAGCGGAAAAAGTCTAGATCGTTGCCTCGGCTCAGGAATCGGAGAACCCACCACCTCCTCCGTCAGCTCCTGTAAGAAGAGGGACGCAAAACCTAAGCAGACGGGATGTCAAAGTGAACACCACAGCAGGCCACATCTGCATCGCACATCTGCCCCGACCGCACTGCTAGTAGAAAGTCTATGTTAATAAACGCACCACATGCTCACACTCACTCGAGTACCCAATGAGCTTCACCATCTCTCACACACACACACACACACACACACACACACACACATGGTTGGTGTTAATTTGAATATGGATCTGGAAGAGTAAGGAGTGGCACAAACACACACACACACACACACCATAAAAAACATACACAGGTGAGAGTGTGAATGGGCAGGGTAGATGGCCGTAATCACAGATTCGAGTCTACAGTGGGTTGCCCTCAAGTTGACTCTGGAGTGGTTTACACATCTACCTGCTCCCAAACGTCCCGAGTTAAGAGCAGCCATACAGTTACAGTAAAAGTGAAGTAGTATTGCGATTAATAAAGTGAAATATTTGTCATGCTTTGCTGTGTCTCACAGCTAAAAGTTGCCGTGCTCAGTACCATGTTCATGCCGCAGAACACCTCAGGGTCCAGGGCAAATAATTTCTTTAATGACCAGAGAGAGACAAGAGGGGTAAGTTTATCATGATTCACAAAAAACAGACTATATATGATGTATGATAACGTACATGATTTTAACACGAGTGGAGCGATTTATACTTAAATAGTTCAGCACAAAATAAATCTGTTTGTGTACAAGAATCGCTAAACTTTTTGTGTATAATAAAACCTTGTTAACTTGATAAAAACAGTGTATGTGACACAGAGGCACGAATCTTAGGTATTTGATAGGGCTGCACAATATATATATATATATATATATATATATATATATATATATATTTTGTCATCACAACTTGTGCAATAAAAGCATCGCAATACACTGCGATATTGCAATAAGATTTTTTTGAGTGAGTTGAAAGACTATTAATACAAACTGAACTTTAAAGGAATACTTAAACTACAAAATACTCATTTGTATGTCAGTCATGCTGTGTACCTTTAATATGTGAAAAAACATAATTTTATAAACTCTCATAAGACTCATGCAGTATAATCCAAGTCTCATTTATCCAGTCATACGTGTATGTGGTCCCCAATTAATCAATCAATAAATAAATATGTTTTCTGTGGAGGCAACATGGTTTTCTTTACAAATTCAAAGAAAAAAAAAACTGAGTAATTGATACACAAATGTTAATTTATGGGTGAAGTATTCCTTATAATGTAACTGTAATTCATTTTGGATCGGTGCCTTTTTGTGTTCAGCTCAATATGTTATTTGTTTTATAAAAGAATGTTGGCAAAAAAAAAGTTTTCAGCATAAAAAGCAATTTGTTGTATTTTAGCTTTACTTGAAGTAGCAGAAAGGCAGAAGTGAATACTTTGATTTCTGTTTATCTAAAGTAATATTGTTATTGCAATATTCAATAATGTTATTCTTTTTTTTTTCAATCTTTTTCTTATCAACAGCAGCAGTCAAAGCATGTCAAGGTAAAGATAAAAAACACCTTAAATTACAAGACTGTTGATAAATAAATTATTGAATAAGTTTCAGTGTAAACAAAATGAACCTTTTTGGACTATTTAACATTGTTATTTGCCTGATATCAGACAGAATTTGCAACTCCTTAAATGTCAACTCAAACTCAATTTATTTCAAAGGTCTGGACCCAGGCGACGGTGTATCTCACATATTTTCCTCATATCATGCAGCTTTAGTATTTAATGGCTATAAACTGTATTATTCTTACATCTGACTTCAAAGTCCTCAAAAAAAATACTGGGAAATTAAAAATATTTGAAAAATATTGAAAAAAAGATCCACATTTTTTTTCTGGGTAAATGCAAAGTTTCCAGCACATCTAAACATCTTTTTTAAATATTTTTTGTTTTTCTGTTTACAGTATTTATATTTCGGGCTAAAACCCACATGACATGCTGGCTACTGTCGTGTTGAAATAAACATTGTATAAATTTAGCAGCGTAAATCTGGGATATTAAGGGATAATTTGCAGACTTAATCACAAATCTCATCTTCCATACATTAATTTCCTGTCCATGCATCCATTGTGTGTCTCTCACCGGAGGGTTTATTTGATAGAGCTCTTTGTTCCTGGCTATCGTGTCATTGATCCTTTTCTGGATGGTGAGGATGTGGTGCTCATTGCTCAGGTCACCAGGAGTCTTCCCCGCTATCTGGATGCCACCTGGTGCTGGCAGGGCTGTCAGGTACACGCCTGTAGCAGACTGAACAAACATGTAAATTTTAAGGACAGTGTTGCAGCAAACACTTTTATTGCTGATTAAGCTGATAACCTGAAATGTTGACCTACAGCCAAACCCAGGAGCATGTTTTCTCCGACACTGATCTGTATGTGTAAGCCAAACAGAGCGTTCATGCTCCGCAGCTTCAGCTTGTTCATCAGCTGCGTGTGTAGCTCGTACTCCATGAAAGGCAGCAGGTTGGAGATGGCTGTCGCGTTCACTTCACCCTGGGCCTTTTTTTTAAAACGACACAGTCTGGAAGACAATTAACAGTGGCATTAATACACTTTAATAAATGTCTTGCATGCAAGGCTCCATTTTGCGTAGCCTGTTACTGGGTTTTTTTTTAATAACAGTGTTGCTATTAAACTTAATAATTTGTGATTTTATTAATGAAATTTCTATACGATCATCTCTATGTGAAGTCAAGCACTGGAATGAAAGATATAATATAATTTTAATTTAACTTGGCTCTTGGTGTGAGACTTTTTTTTAAGAAATTATATGACACAGCTGATCAGTTACTGATCACACTAAAAAAGGAAGTTAAAAAATACACAAAGCCAAAGATACAACACAAAACAAAACATACAGTATAAAAAAAAAGGAAGTTAAAAAATACACAAAGCCAAAGATACAACACAAAACAAAACATACAGTATAAAAATAAATTAATTAATAATTATAATAATAGTAATAATAATCATCATCATAGTAACTGGTACATATATGCAAGTTTATGCAAATAAATTAAGCTAAATACATGACTTTCAATTCATAAGATATAATTTACCACAATAACTGGTACCACAAACACAGGCACACACACATACAGGCACACATCAACACATATGAGTGTGCGTCAATGTGCGTGCACAAAGACATCAGTACATTTATCTTAGTTATCATATCTGACAAGAGTCGCTGGAAATATTCCGTGCTGTATATGTTCATATCCATTTTCTAGCTGTTTTGGTGGGTGGTACTTCTCAGTTTTAGTAATCATAGCAAAAGACTGAAACCATTTAACTGTGAGGAGGTTCACCTGGCCTGGATGAGGCAGCCCTTCCCTGTGACAGCCGCTTCTGGCGGCAGGTCGATTGTCGTGAACAGCACATCAGGAACCTTAAAAACAAAATCAATTACTGCAATAAATTCAGACTTTTTCATCAAAGTGCATTAATTCAAGATATGATAAACATGCATGAGTCTTTGATTTAGGCAAACAAAAATTATATTTGAGACCTTTTGTCGCCTGCAGTGGTAACAGTAGGTGAGCTGGGCAGGAAATGGCATGTTGATCTCATCATATGGGATGTGGCAGAAGCCACAGCTCGGGGGAGACGGCTCCTCAAACCTGAGGAACAACACACACCACCTGGTATCAGCCTCCGTAGATCAATGGCTATGCAGACATAAACTGTACATATGTACACACACACACACACACACACACACACACACACACAAGGATTAACATCAGTTTGATCAGTCTCTGAATCACAGCAACCTGTGGTCGGTGATTCCGATGTCGAGGCAGCCTTCACGCATGTAACGAGGATTCAGGATGGCGGCTGTGCCTGATGCTGACAGGATACACACCTCCTCGCTGTGTTGAGGGGAAACGGAAAGATCAAAAGAGAAAGAAATGGAAGAGAATGAGGAAATGACGTGAAACCTCATGTGTCAAAGACATCTGGTTTGTAACAGAAACATCAACTATAGACAAAGCAGGCAAAAACAGATAAATAAGCAATATTTCTCCATGTATGTGCAGGTCTAAATATACTAGTGAAAATGGTCTGCTACAAGCGAGACATAATTATGCGTACCCTTTAATAGAATATTTTCATTTATTAAATATTTCTATTATCAAAGCTTGGTATTTATTTTTCTGCAAGAAACTTCCCTCGCTTCTGCTTTGTCTTGTTTGTCAAAACACTTTGTAAACTCTGTTTTTAACAGTGCTATATAAAATAAATAAAGTTATTATTATTTGGTGTGTATCAGTGTGTTTTTTTTTGTCATATTCACTCTCAGAGAAAATACATAACATGCCAAAACTTTTGATGCCGGTCGTAAGATGCTAAAACCCTAATATTTACTATGGAGGGGGGAAGATGTGAAAAGCATTATTTAAATAGAAAGGAAACTATTCAGCGGGGTAACATTCACCACAACACCATTGCTTCAGTGTGAAGACAGTGGCGGCAGAATGAACAGGAACGGGAGGAGAAGAGCTGGGCAATGTGGAGAAAATCAAATTTCACAATATCCCTGGCTAAATACCGAAATATCGATACTGCGACAATAATGAAGTGTTGACTATTAGTGCTTTCACAAAATATTTACACAATGGGATTTTTGATAAATAATCACGAGTGATTTGGATATAATGAAAAAGTGGGTAAAGGAAAATAATAGAACAGCTAGAACAATCCAAGATGTTATCTAGTCACATCACGGGACGGATATAATATCAATGTATTGCCCAGCTCTATCCACGAGTTAGCTGATCGTGGGTGGCGTAGTTCTCTCTGAAGGTGAAGAAACAAAAATAAAAAAATGCTAAAAAAGGACACCAAATGTACTTTGGTAGTCAAAAATATACCTGGTTGGCCCGCCCACGTAACGTCTATTTTTGGGACACAATGATTCATTACTACATACCAGATGCTAGTGCTCTCGCTGTACCCGACAACAGCATGGCAACCCAGAGCTTTGGCGTGAGATTTGATCTCTTGGCGAATCTCTTCCCACCAGGCGTCACGAGTCTCTGGCTCATCTGCAAAACACAAAATTCTGAATGAGACAGCTTTCACAAAAAAGAAAAAGAAAAACTCTGTTTGGCTGAATTATCTAGCAAAACATTAAAGTCTAGCTAATGATGAGTTATCACTAAATCTAACTAAGTATTGTCAGCATAGTCTGATTTCAAAACCGCCTGACAATTCCAAATTTAATCAAATTAATTAATTAAGTAATCTTCTGTATCTAATCTGATAAAATAAGGAGACATCAGACAGTGCACTTTGTATTTTCTGATGATACATGAATAAAATGGTGTATCAAAGCAAGCCAAAACTAACTATCAGTGTGTGAAACAAAGTGACGATGAGAACGATGACATGAGAGTTTGAGGATGATGATGAAGGCAAAGTCAATGGTTAGGTTACTTGTGTCTCTTCTCACTGGCTTTCCTTAAATGTGCATTGTCTAAAAATGTATCGTCCCTCTTCTCTTTGTCTCCTTTCAGCCAGCCGCACTAACAGAAAGGACACAGGAGAGAGATTCAGTCACCAGCCGGCTGTGGTGGTCTGACTATTGAAAGGAAATCTTGCTGGCTGGTTAAACAGTAATTATATAAAAGATCCGGTGGCTGCTGTGGTTAGATTGTTCCCATCATTGTGATAAAAGGATTTCAATTCAAAACGGATTGAGCCTTCATCATACTTAGGCTAAACCATGGGTGTGTTTCAATAGTCTCATGAGGCTTTGCATCAATACCACCTCTGTTTAATTGTTCATGAGAGCCTTATCGCTGCCAGTTGTGAGTTTAATCTCACTAGTTTCTGAGTCAATGAAACAGCACATTAAAAAAAAAAGCTACATTAGAGTATTGAGCCGCACCCAATGACTCCCTGAGAGGGCCACATGCTGACGAAGCCCCAAAAAAAGAGAACTTCTGGGTGAGACGGGGAAGAGGAACGAATGAGGGGAAAATAATGGGAGATCAACTGAAAATGAAGAATAATGACTGATGGCCAGGCATCAGGCCCACGAGGTGGGTTCCTTCGAACCGGAAGCAGCATGTCACACAGGCACAGGCTCACCAACGTGCACGCTCATGACCATGTGCACGCTCATGGGCAGAGAAGGGCCATATTCATTCACCAGAGTCCATCAAATCTAGTCTAGTTTGAGTGATATCATCCTTCCTCCAATCCCCAAGCTCATATCTTTCCTTCCATCCCCCTCATACATCCCAAATCCACTTTTTAATTTTCCTCAGCTGCCACCCATCAAATCAATCTGCCTTCCATGCATCCATCCATCCCTCCTTCTCTCGTTCTCTCTCTTTCTCTCAGTATGAATACGGCCCAAGTGAGTTAGGGATGCACATGCCCGGTCAGTGGCTCTTTGTTACAGAGTAAACCTCCTAAACCTCCTCTGGTCTAGACAGGTTTGACTACGATGCTGATTCAGGAAGCGTTAGAGCAGCGCTGGGATAACATTAGGAAAGAGCTGCAGCTCTTCTGTGCAGCAGGATGAGCTGGGTAGGGAGGGGGGGAGCCAGGCCAGGCTGGATGGGGTGGGGTGGGGACACAGCGCATGCTCAACTCAGCTCAGCGCACACTCACACAGATTAGAGAGAGGAGGATGGCAGCTCACTGAATTTATCAAATGACAGTGATACAATATCCAGCTAGTGTTGAATTTGTGGATATTTAGGCAACGTTGGTTAAATGTCAGGCGCTCGCTAAGCTAAGAGGACACACGTTTAACTTCACTGAGCTGCCATCACTCCTGTGGGTGAGAGCAGTAAAAGGGGGAAATACCTGCAGTGACACTATTCCAGTCTAGCAGTTTGTATGAGCGCGTGTTACCCAAGGCTGGGCCAGAACACACCGTTAGTACAGAAAAGAGAGAAAAAGAAAAGAAGAGACAGTCTAACAAACAAGCACAGCACAACAGCAGCACTCCACAGTCACTATGCAGAGACAGACAGCACTTCACTATGCAAAGACAAACTGTGTTCAGGCCTAATAACACAATTCTAAAGAAGACGACTGACGAGGAAAAGAGGAGAAAAGAGATGAGCAAAAGCTACATGTTTGTTAAAAAATTTTAGGAAAAAGAAGCTATAGAGTACAAAAAAGGAGCATGCAGTAGCAGTCTATCGCTTGCATACTTTCTAAACTTAAAAAGGTGTCCTGTGGAGTTTTTGTGTAAGCAGCTTACGTTTTCCCACCAAAACGCAGTGTCAAATGGTACATCGACCTGCACTTGTAAAGCACCTTTATAGCCTTCCAAACCACTCAAAACGTTTTTATACTTCACATTCACCCACACATTCATACACTTGCGGCCAAGGCTACCATACAAGGTGCCACCTGCACACTCATACATTGATAGAGCTGTCATCAGGAGCAATTTCGGGTTTAATTTCTTTCCCAAAGATACTTCGATATGCAATCTGAAGGAGCCGAGGATAAAACCACTTGTCTACTGATTAGTGGATAACTACTCTTCCTCCGGAGCCACAACCGGCACATTGTTTAATCAAATTATTATGAAGATTATTTAATTATTTAATGTGACCAAAGGCTTCCGTCCTACATTTTGTGTATACTTGAGGTCTAAACAAACCCTCCTTACAAAAGCAAATATTTCATTTTAAATTTTTGCACTTTATCGCCACCAGTGGTCAATGTATTGCATCATCTACATGCTTGTGCATGTGTGTTAGAGCTGGGTCGTTTTCCAGTGTTTTGCCAGTCCAGTCAACAAGCTCAAATGTTTGATTTTATGCAAACTGGCATTTGTCGTTATGAAATGCTCTGGTAAATTAAAGAGTAGCCTACATCGTCAGCCAACAGCGTCACAGCGCTAAATCCAATTTGTATAGCATTAGTAATAATAAGCCATAAGACAACCAAATTAACATGATATTATGTATGTTTATGAATCGATTAACAGCGCCACTAGTGTCTGATGGGACTTGAGCTAAGCAACATTTCATGACGGAGATCATATTTCCGTCGAGGTGGAAGGAGGAACAATGAGCACACATTGAGATCATGTGTTTTTTGGGAAAAGAGACGAGATATGGCAGAGTCTCTTAAAAGAAACACAAGGGCAACATATTGTATTTGAAACAGATGAAAGAGGTGTCTTAACTGACTGTAAATGTCACAATATGAAGAAGAGGAGTGGGGCTGCCCCTTAAAAGTTGAAGATTTGAATCATCAGTCGGCGAGAGATGGTCAAGCTCTCTTTTTTTAAATTTTTTTTGCCTGTCCGTGTGCTGTGCAGTTTGCTTCTTGTGACGTTTTGGTCTCCCAATTTTGCTGCAGAGTGAACGCTCCTGACTGTCAAGCTACTCTTTGATTGAAGATGATGCTAAATCCCATTTAATCCCGTTCTGTCTCAGACCCTTTCAAATTTTTTTTTTTACACCGGCGCAGCCCTAACATGCATCCTTATACTCAATTTTTTAAAAAAAGGGAGGGGCCTGTTTAATGCTTCATAGTGCACTTGTGGTGACAAACTCCACAGGGTACCTTTAATGTTGCTCTGTAGATGATACAGTAATGGCAAAGCAACAGTGAACAGGGCTCCTTTCAGACTGGTTTTGAAGTTAAATATGCAATTTGAATCAGGGAGAACTATTCAGTTTACACTAGTTTAGACAAGAATAGTGTAGGTTTAATCACTGTGTTAGTAATATCCTTTTTTTGGATAGCTCGTTTTGGTTCCCTTGTCCATTTCTGAAAAGAACCCCGCTCATCCTAACTCAGCCAACATTTATCAGCCCTCCCGTCTCCCTTAATTCTCAGACCACCTTGATTGTGGTCAAAGGCCTTTAAACCGAGCAAAGGGAAAAAATACTGAGGCTACAGAGTGGACTCAGGTAAAACCCTCAATAAGCAAGTGTCTTATTGTCATTGATATAAATCTAATTTTAACAGTCTACATAATACATGAAAATACGGGTTTTGACAAAAGATAAGAAGCCTGCGTGAAAAAATAAAACACCACAATAGTAGGTCACCATAGCACCACCTGCAGCCAACAACACCAGACAACAGAAGCAGCAGGCAACAGACTGCAGCCATGCACCACGATTGCACCTCACCTCCGGGGGCAGCAGCACAGCACACAATTACACAGCAACCAGAACACACACACACACACACGCACACACACACACACACACACACAGCCATCACATAACTGGCACAAACTACACGTTACACAAAGCCAATCAGTCAAACCACAAGGTGAAAGTTGCCCCTATCCATAAAACTTTGACACAGCTGTTGATAACCTATGCTGACTTTATTTCCATTAAAATGCTACAAAGCTGCAGCCTATACTGTAAGTATGACCAGGAACAGCTTTCACCTGCTTTAGGACTCGAACATAACTTAAGTCTCTCAACATAATTTCTCTAAAACAATCAAACAGATTGGACCATACACAGGAAAACTGTTCAACACAAGAGGTTTGTGGGCAGCATTAACTAACAGCTCAGTTGCAACAAGACCGCACACTTACACGATACTGTAGGTCAATGGAGGAGCTCACTCAAATCGTTTCACAGGACAGTGGACAAGCTACATTAAGACATAGTGTGTTTGTGTGCGCTGCACTTACCAGGGTTGTGTATGCGGTCCAGCAGTTTAACAGAGCGGGCGCTGACCACTCCACCGACATGAATCAGAAAACCAGTTGGGAAAGACGTCAAGGTGAAGAAGGGGAACTCCTGCCGACAGAAAACAGACGGGTCAGTTATAGAAAGGAGAAAACACACTTTGAATGATTCAAGTGTATTTTTCTACTCATATTCAGTGACTGCTCCGTGATTCTAACATTTTGTTATTTTTCATGACTTAAAGTGTCTAAGTTTAAACATTACTTTTACTGTTTCTAATGTGGAGCAAAACATGCAAGTTTTAGGGCTTCAACAACAACATTTTTCATTAGGCTTGTGCGGTATCTATGTTTTCATACCTTCATACCTCTGACATTTCAGCGGGTGTATGGTATATGACAGCATTTGTGTTTTTTAAAAAAAAGAAGAAAAAGAATTACGGCCTCACACTAGGGTTGTGCCATATCATACTGATGGTGATAATACCTGTATATTTTTTACATGATGAGAAAAAATCATATCATGATAATGGCAATATTCTGACTTGTTGACAGAATGATGTCATATTGTCATATGCACAGCAACAACAAGCATCGCTTAAAACAAAATTGCTAATGGCTCCGCACTGAAAATATTAAAGCAATCTTTATTATCACATTTTAAACTATAAAACTTGTAGCAATTGTATGTTCTTGAAATTAATAATATTATATTTTTCAGTGATTCGTCATATCATCAAGAATATCTCACACCACCTTCATCAGCACTCTCCTTGAGGCCTTCTTGGGACATTGCGTTCACGTGAGTGAGATGGACGCAAGGTCACAGCCTTCACTTTTGACCAGCAAAATCTACTCAGATCATCCAAATAAATGTTTGTGACAAATTTGAAGAAATTTACTCAAGGTGTTCTTGAGATATCACATTCACAAGAATGGGAGATACAGACAGTAAACCCGAAAAACATTAAGCCCCTGGCCGCAACTATCACCAGCGTGGAGGCAGCGTGGAGCTGCTGAAGTCATTGTTGCACATATGATATTATCTACCCTACTATGCTGTGTGTCTAATATGTAGTTAGCCTACTTACACAAGTCTTGCTGGGTTTAAATACTAATGGTCTACACAATGATGAATAAATAGGACAAAAGCTGCCTTCTTACATAGATTCAGCAAATATCAACACATCAGCAGGCTGAACGCGAATTACTTTCTTGAGGCAAATAGTGCACACAGCGTTGTCTGTGTCGGCTTCCTCACTTTTATCATCAGAACTAAATCCAGAATACTTGCAGAAAGGGGCAAAGGCATTTTTTTTTAACGTAACATTGTGCTCACACTCACAGTAGCCATCTTACTCAGCTTAGCTGCCTGTTCCACCCGTACACTGTATATAAAAATAGACCATAGACAGCTCCCCCAAAGTGTAACATTTTAATTTCAGTCGCCCCCTGGTGTCTGTCTGCAGTACAGATCATAAAGCCCGCCCCTCAATGTAAGTGAATACGGGCTAATCTAAAAACTAAAAGTGCACACCAAATACATTTTTCCCAACGATGGTTTCTGTATCTGAATGTAGTGGTAATCACCCTGAAGTTTGTTCAAGTAGTTTTATGATAAGCTCGATTTTAATAAGTTATTCAATTCTACAAAAAGGGGATTTTCTGCCATGACTGACAGCTGTGACAGCCAATCCATGTGCTCACATTCAATGGGACTGCTCGCGATTGGTTGGACAGGAGTTTTGGCGGGAACTCCGTCTCTCAATAACATCATCAGCACAAAATGGCAGCATCTGTATCCGGGATATTTCAGCTTCACTTAAACGTAATTGGGGTAAGTGGGTAAGCGTCATCCATCTATGGTTCCACCAGTAGACACTGACCTCTGGTGGTGTGTGCTGTGCACTACAGTACATCGGCTCAATACAACATTTCTATATCAGTTCAAAGAGGAGCGTCTGTATTTTTGACAGTATTGAAAATCATACCTTTTGGATTTCTAATGCCCTGGAGCACCATAATATCTTAATACCGCCCAAGCCTAATCCTGATAACTCATTATCTAATCTTTAAACAGCAGCTACGGGCACATAATTAAATATCTCTGATTTAGTTGTCTCTTTAGGAATAATAGAAAAACAGATGTCTCAGACCAACAAATTTAGATATACTGTGTCATTGGGTAATAATAATCCTGTTACTGTCAGACGAGGCCAACATGCAGCAAGGATTGAAGTGATGGTGTCCCCCCCATGCAAGGTTTACCCCTGAGGAGTCCCCACTCGCTCCATTCCAGCCTACACTTGCAGGCACAAACTTGAGCATTTCAAATAGATCTGGAAGTGATTGAAAAAATCTACTTTCAATTAACCCTACATTTTTTGTATCATTGTTTTTCATTCAATCCTTTCAAATCTATATAAATGCATTAACTGGAGTTGAAAGTGAAGAACACACACACACAAACACAAAAGGTCCTGTCTGAGGATCAGGACTCTGTTTTTACATGCTTCTCTGTCCACTAACGTGACAGCTGGTCCTCTGCTTACAGTCAAATAATGTGAATGCAAATCCATGCCATCACTCACAAGAGGATCTGCAAATATTTGGACTGCCTGTTAGGATCTTGTTATTCATCCTTGGTAAAATCAATATCCACCTTTTACAGAATATCAGAAGGGCGTTGTGATTTCCAATCATGCAGGTTTATGTGATGAATGGATCTCATGGGAAATAAAAATCAGGTGGGACTACCAATTCTTTCTTGTCCAGTACTCCAGCAAGGAAGACAGCGACTAATTTGACTGACAGCTCCTCCCACTCAGAGCAAGGAGGCAAGAATGAGGTGATGAGGTGAGCGTGCTCATTCCCATTGTTGGCTCAGGAAAACCAAATCAGACTCAGGAAAGGAAGTCAGAAAGGAGGGAGGTGTTTGACATGAGTATCCAGAAGGCACACACACGCAGAGTCACGCAATCCTTCAAATTTGAAGGGAACGCAACTCCTAGCCTCCGGCCCTCTGCCTAACATGTCTGTGAATCTTTTAGAGTGCGGTGGGTGCCGAGCATTCACACAAGCAGCCGTCACACAAAGGCCCACTGCCATGTTGCTAAACCCATCCGGTCCCTCTGAGATCTACAAACAGCAGAGGAGGGAGGGGTTAGGAGTTGATTCAGACTTGGTGGTGGCCCTCAGCTGGTCAGGGTGTTAGGGGAAAGGTGGAGAGTGAGAGAGAGAGTGTCACACTGATGGGACATACCCTGGCGTTTAACAATAACCCAGAGGAGGACGCTCCCTGAGTAGCACAAACGGTCAAGAGGACAGAGAAAGGGAACATTACTTGCTCTTACACAGACCCACTCCCCATTAAACACTTGAGTGTAAATTAGTGATCTTTCACAAATAATGCAGCTGTGTGGAAAGCAGTGTGTGACACAGAGTATATCTCAGACCATATGTGCGGACTTCTGAGGCTGATATGCAACGCAAACTGGATTTCAACCATCAAGAACACAATGTCTGAGGACTTTTTAAAACCTTTTAAGATGTTTTGGAAGCACCCGTAGCACTTTATGCTATTTCTGAAGTCTCTCCGCAAGATGTACATCTTACAGATGGAGCAATCTGCATGTGTGAGCAGTGTGATGGCAACTTCGCCGAACGGCAGTATCTGGCTTGCTTGCAGTGTTCGTACTGGCAGCGTTGTTGCTGTCACGCTTCCACAAGGCAGCCAGCTGCTATGAGCACTGTATTTCCACAATTATAAGCACATTTTTCTTATAGTTTGTACAAGCTCCTGCATTGTCAACACTGTCCTGCAAACATTTCACAATAAAATGCCTTGTGTCAACAACTGATCGGATTCTGTCGACAGAAATGCTGTCAGAGGACTTTTATTTTAAAATGTAAACAGGAAAGTTTGAGTAAAACTGATACA
Organism: Plectropomus leopardus; assembly: GCF_008729295.1. Taxonomy (NCBI): domain Eukaryota; kingdom Metazoa; phylum Chordata; class Actinopteri; order Perciformes; family Serranidae; genus Plectropomus; species Plectropomus leopardus. Next base: position 28,261,698 of record NC_056473.1, read on the forward strand.
TTGGTATTTCAGGATACTTGACCTTTGACCTATGACCGCCAAAATCTACCAAAGTGAGAATTTGTGTCAAATTTGAAGAGATTCCCTCAAGGTGCTCTTGAAATATCACGTTCACATAATTGTGCCGGATGATGTGACGCACAAATGGACATTCAACCCGAACACAAAATGCCTCCGGCCTCTGCTATCATCGGGGCAGAGGCATAAAAATGAACACCACTGATACTGCAGTCTTGTAAGACTACTTTTTATATATAGCTTACCATTTTTTTTCAGTTACTATTTTTTATATTATTTATAATTTCTGTTTGGTTCCTTTGGCTGTTGAATTTTGTAAATCTCATTTGTTTTTTTTTTAATTTGATTTATTTAGCACATATTAAAAACAACAATATTAACAATTTCAAGAAAAGGAGACATGCAGGGGCAACCCAGAAAACCCTCAAGGGGCTTGACAAGTGAGGTTCCACACAAAAAAAATGTGTCTCACCTACTATGATTGTCAAACTGTCAACTGGCACAAATTGTATTTTTTTCCAGTTGCAAGTTGGATATATTGTATCTGTATGACTTTAAATGCTAATAAAAAGACCTCAAGCAAAATATAAAATTCCACGCCTAGCTCGCTGCTTTGACTTGTGTCGCCGCTTAAGGTTATAAAAATATTTTTTAAATTATTTTAATGATAATAATATTTTTTTCCTTCTCTTTCATTGCAGTACTGTGGCTGGTCAATCAAGGGCCAGCCTGAAACACTACGTAAAGTTTGTGAAGGGAAACTGAACACTTTGACTAATGTTTTGCAGTGCATGTCGGTCTCAAATGTCTGCATATAATGTCAGTAAATACCCTTATGAGCATGCGTGAGTGTTGAATAATCATACCCTCTGCTCGAGAGCCGTCTGCGTCTGTTGTCTGAGCAGAGTTTTCAGAGGTCCTGCCTCCTTCCCCGCGCTTCCCCCGCTGCCCATTCCTGATCACAGAAAAGAAACATGCTTCAGTTTTGTCACTTTTACCACATAGATCATCAATCTAAAGAGCCAAACTGTCAGCTGATTATCACATTGCAGTATTTATGTTATTAAAGCAAATCAAGTAAAAGCAACAGCTGGAAATGCACACATCTTCCTCTGAGGACTTGCTTCCTCCTCATGCTAAGACTAACCTACTCTTAACCTTTTCTTTAATTCAGACATTAATACTGGACCTAGAGTGAGGTTTGGATACATCTGATAAACACATCAAGCCACATGCTGGGGATGGAGCATCCTGAGTCAGAGGTCAGAGGTGTTGTCTTACAATGAAGAGTTGCACCATGCATGTTATTTGTTTCAGAAAACACCACTCAAGTCACTGTTCTCAGGTTTTGTTATTTGATGATTCACAGCAGTCCTACTATACCGTAGGCTGCCGGCAGCAGGTTCTCGGTGAAGGACACGCTCTTTCTGAGCAAGTCAGAGTCTGAGTGGATGGTGAGGGGAGGGGGCAGGGTGGCTCTGGAGGCAGAGCCGTGAACGCAGCCCGCTGAGTCAGAGCCGAGGAGGGACAGATTGTCTGTGGAGAGGGAGCTGGGGCAGGGGAAGAGACCAGGCCTGCGTCTCATTTGCTCAACTATCCAGCAGGGAAAAAAAGATGAAGGGGGCACAGAGAAACACAGATATATTGAGAATGGACAAGCTGAGCAATGAGGGGAGTGGTCAAAAGCACAATATCTGAGAATAAGGAGAAGGATGTGAAGGAAAGACAGTGGACAGTAGCATAGAGAAAGAATAACCTGATTATTGGATTAAATTGCCATTTTGTTTCACTGAATTTACTGAGCATGAAACTATGTTAATGTTAGCCTTTCTCTTGTTGATGTTGGTGTTTTGTTTCGCTCTCACCACTCACTCATCCAATCATCTATGCAACGAGTTACACAACAATCCAACCATTGTGTCATTTTTAGTTGGCATGGAAGCTGTGGTGGCAAGTTAATGATTTTCAGGACAAATGAAAAAAACAGAATTACAGTTGTTATTTCTACAATCTTGCAACCCGCCTGATAGACATTTTTAAAAGCAAACCTTCCTTTTTAGTCTGGCTTTTAATTCTTTATCTATAAATCTACAGATCTTTCCATCTTTTTTATGATAAAGCTTCTGGGGTCAGTGGTTAATATTTCAGGGGTTCAGTTAACGGCGAATATCCAAGCCAAGACTTCCTCTTCGGTGCACTAGTCATTGTTTATAGTTCAGGTAGCACCTTGAGACCGATCCAGGAAACATTTTGGCTAATCTCTATAAACAGATCTCTGTTTACCTGCATGAACCCAGAGCCCGCTCAAACATGAAGATTAGTCAAAGGATTACAAACCGAAGCCAAAACACTTCTAATACAGAAATCTTGTTCTGTTGCCCACAGATTCTGCATGCACATACAGACACCTGCTTAAAGAGCTTATTTCTGAGTAAACAACCTGTGCAACTGCTTTACTCTCATTCACGTTTGCAGACATTTTTAATTGGTGTCACTATCAAGCTAGCAAGATTACGAATATATAGTTCTGATTGGTTTACTGGTTGATTTATTTTTTTTGGTGGGAAAATATCATTAGTAGGAACAAAAGCAGGCTGTGAACAAATTGGAAACATGAGAGGTAATTCAGAGGTCTGAAAATGAACTACAGAGAGAAGGAAAGCAAAGAATAAGAGCATGATAACAAACATGAGTGTGAAGGAGCCATTTAGTATGTGTATTCATTTTTATACTGTTTTGTAGTTTTTTTTATGTATATACTGTAATATTTTAACAACAAGACGGTAGTATGGGTGTATTGTCTATGACGTCAAATTGGTCACAAGCGATGGAAATCAGGTATTTCATGGTGGAGGGAAAAAAATCACTTTGAGCATAGGAGGAGGAACATATGGTTTTTACTACAGCTGTACCCGCCTCAGAATGATGTCAGCTGAATCAGATTCACCTGTTCAATATGAATATTTAACAGTTTGGGTTTTTTTCTCTCCATATAACGTTTGAAAATTGATCAGGGCTCAGCAGGAAGTTTGGTGTGACAGCTGCATTCATGTAATAAAGTAAATAAGCCAGTAACAACTTTCTCAAACAACAAATTTCTCAGAAGGAGGAGACTGTATCCTATTAAGTTGCTGTGAGCTGTAAATTCACTACTTCTAAGCAGAAGCGAGAACATCATTTTATCTTGGAGCCTTAAAGTGCAGACTTTATTTCTCCTCTGTGCTGCTGCATTGCGTCCGCAGCCTCTACCAAAAAGCAGCGTGAAAGTCAAGAGCTTTTACTCTGCAGCAAAGACCAAAACGTCCCTATAAGTGCACCGCACTGCACACTGACTAGCAAAGACAGTCAGCAACGACAGCTCAACCTGTTGCAATCTCTGTGGACTGAAGGGTCTCCAACTGATAATCTGAATCTCTGACTCTCGGGGGGAGCCCTAGTTCTTACCTTAACCACAGCACAGCAAAAGCAGCAAAACAAACTTCACGTTTTCACGCATTAAGAAGGTAATCTACTCTGTCTTCACTCTGCAATAAATGGTAACAGCACTGTTTTGGACATTTACTTAATAACTGGACACATAAAGAACATTCTTTTCACCTACACAAGGGACCGACATTTCCATTTTACTGACAGTCACAGCAGAGTGAGAGCAGGAAAAGCAGCAAAAAGAGAGGCATGAAACAGGTAGAGAATATGAGAATAGATGAAGGAGAAAAAAGAAAAAAGAAAGGAGATGGAACAAGGAGGAGTGACGTCGGCTTTTGGGACTGCGGGGCCCCTCCTGAGGGGTCAGGGGAGCGGCTCTGGTGAGAAGGTTCAGGCATTTGTAGCTACACTGCATTAAAATGAGCTCAAGTTATCCTTGGGGCAGAGTTTGACCAAACTTACCTTTCCCTTAATGATTAACCATAACAGCTGCTAATGAATAAGTGGCCTTAGATCAACAAAAGCCCCTCATGAGACACAGTGCTTCCACTACAGATGACAACAACAGAGGGGCACAACTGATAAAGGGATGTGGTGAGTCTTCATACAATTAAGCTCATTGTACACCATCTAGACTTCATGTTTTTTTATTCCAATTGTGTGAAAAAAGAAGACTCACCAGGCCACTGAGGACAAGAGAGAGGATGGACACCACTAAATAAATATTTACCATATACAATAAAATAATGTTAAACTCAAACATGAAAAAAATAGAAACTAAATAAATCAAAAACAAAAAATAAATAAATAAAAAACCACCACCAGAGTAGCACCACAATGAGGTGAGGGAGAAGGGAGGGATGAGAATGGGAGAGGTGGACGGGGCCAAGTGTTCTTACCCGTCTTGGGCGTCAAACTGAGGTCTGTGTCTGATGATGAGGACTGGCGGCTGCATGGCTTGGAGGGAGAGAAGGGGGGAGGAGAGGAGGAGGTGGTGGGAAGGGCTCTGAAAGGGGTTGGCGGGCCGGAGGACGAGATCAGGTCCTCAGCAAATACCGGCCTGCCAGGAGAACATGACACACACACACACACCCATGTCAGTCACCACCTCAACCTTTGAGTGTGTGTGTGTGTGTGTGTGTGTATATGGGAGTGGGTCAGCGTTTCCAGTAAGGTGCTTGTTTTAATGTGAGATTTGTTTGCTCTCGGGGTGTGTTTGAGGTGCTACGGATGGCTGGAAATCAAAAAAGGCAAGCGGGGGAAAGGAAAAAATTAGATAAACACAAATGAAACGCACACACACGCACACAGTAAACTAAAGAAAGCAACATGGCAAAACACAAGAAGGTCAGATTCAACAGAGGATGACGAGCTGAAGCATGTGTCCCAGGAGAGTGACGCAAAGGTCAGGTGACTGTGGAGAGATCCCAGGCCCTTGCAGAAGGATGCAACTGGGAACCTGACTACCCAGACTCTATCACTGGGAAAAGACGTGACAGGTGGAGTGACTTTGGGTCTGCCTTCCTTCCTCTGTCTACACAGTAGCTTTATGCTACCAGCGTGGCTGTCAACCTACCAAATTCCAGTAAAATTATATTCACTTTTTTCCTTCCATACAAACTTTCTACTCTCTGTATTAAAAACTTCTTCTCTTTCTCTTGTATCTTTTTCCTTCCCTGCCTCTGCATACCAGTGAAGATGAGTGTGGGAACAGAGACAGAGAAGTTCTGGGACAGTCTCTGGGAGCTGCAGGCCGAATGCACTGGGCTGTTGTGGGTGGAGCGGCATCCGTGGGCAAGGGGAGACCTGGACCAATCAGCACGTGGAGGGAGGAAGACAGAGGACCGATTTGGACACAAGCAGTGAGTAACGTCCCAATCCGAATGTTGCCGGAGAGCGAGAGAGGGAGAAAGAGACGCACACAAAAACCAATACCACAACATTGCAATAGAGTGTAAAAGGAGACAAAAAAAGGAAAAGAAGTTGGTATTTACTCCCTCTCTATGCCCGATATTCCATGTAAAGCCACATCAAAGAAGCAGGATACTCATGCATAGCTCTCAGCTATAGATCTCACACAAACATACACAACAGGGATGCAAACACAGCAGAAAAATGTGACAAAGGATACAATCTCAGAGCCAATCGGCTATAGGTTTGATGATGATAACAAGTTATTTCGGGGGTTCCAGTGTAGCCGGTGGATATCTGGATGACAGATATCCACACCAACACTATATCTTCTGCGCAATGTGATTGTTTACAGTACAATTATCAACTTGAGACTTGAGAATGGAGTTGGAGTTGAGAGATGACTGATCTTCAGAAACAGATATCTGCATATGAATACAGATGCATATTTTTGAAAAAAGCAAATAAAACCTGATATCTGTTTTCAAAAGTGCTAAATAAAGATTATTGTCAATATAAATTGTCATCAGACAATAGCCGATAAGTTCTTGGTAAGCATTTCAGTCAATGCTTTCCGCCTCTTTTTCTCTCCACACAAACTGTTTACCCGCGTGCAACCAAAGACCACTCATGAAAAAGATTAGTGAATATTACTCAGCCAACAAGCCAAAACCAAAACACTTCAGGTGCAAAAATCTTGTCCTGTTGGCAACCGATTTTGCACACGTAAGCAGATATGTGTTTACAGAGTTTGGCCCAAAGAGGCACAGTGACACATTTTTAAAAATGCATCTGAACAGCCATTAACAGGAATATGTGGAGCAGCGGCAACCTTTACAAAATTACCAAAAGTTGTTTGCATCCCTGAAACACACAATCTCACACACACTGATGCACAGACAGGCTGTAAAAATGCAAAAAAAATAAAGGAGGCACACATTCACTCAACTGTAGTTATGCTTACAGTGATTAGGCGTGATCACAAGCTAACCACTCAATAGCGAGGGAGAGGACACAGAACAAAGTGAAGGAGCACACTGTTAGAGGATGAGCAGAACACATGCGATACTCACTAAAAGATGCAGCACTAGAACATGCAGAGGCAGAACGGAAAGCCATGCAAGAGCTGTCTAAAAGAGCAGACAAGGGAGGAGGGGGTTGAGGATGGCTGTGTGTGTGCTGGACATGTGTGTGTCTCAGGACATGTTGTGTGCTGTTAGTCTCATGATGCAATACAAGTGACACAAGAGACACAAACTACAGAGGGGAGTCAAAGAGTCTGAGACACACACAGGAGTAACTGCTATGCTAGACTTTACAAAGGCTAACATTTAGTACATTTTGTCCAAACGCTCTCCGTCTCATGCACACACCGAACATCTTTTCCATTCTCACAAATTTGCAATGAAACTTGCACATAAAAAGAGGCAGGGTCCATGCTTGTGTTGTTGGTTCATACTCACTCCTTTCCATCCTTTGAGGGAGAGTTGCAGGCATTGGAAGCAGGGGCTGTGTTAGGGTGCACATGTGTGTTGGTGCTGGGGGCGCTTCCAGAGCTGAGTTTGTCCAGCGTGCAGGCAGTGCCTATGGCGCGGACCACCAGGCCCGACTCCCCCTCCAGGTCAAAACACTGCAAGTAGCCCACCACTGCATTCCCGCCCATCTCCAGTACCTTAAGACCTATTTTCCTCTGCAGCTCTCCTAAGTAAGGGGATAACACATAGCCACATTAACAAGAGGGAGGCAGAACAGAGAGGACCAAATAAGGGGTTGACTGATTTTGGCTTTTCAGGGCTGATATCAATTATTAATAGTTAAATAGACCGAGAAACTGTTAGTTGGATACATTGCATTTGCAATAAAAATCTGTCAATATTTAGAATTTGCGATATAACAAACTCCAACACAAAACTCTGTTTAAATGCCTTTGAAGAATGTTTAATCATAACTGAAACTTTCACATCAAATACAGCAAATTCCTGATAATCTGTCGACCCCTAGACCAGATTATTCTTCCTACACACAAACATGAAAAGAGGATAACTGGGAATTTTCTCACCTGACATAAGTGAGATGAGCCTCTGACGGGCCTCATTGGAAGCCCGAGGAGTTCTTATACGGTCGATCCACTGATACTCTGGATCTTCATTCACCACAAGTTCCTCCACAAAGCCATGCACCATCACCGCCCTGTAGCACCGTGGAATGGATGTGGCTACCGTACAAAATCAGACAAACACCACAAAGAGTGACAGGACTTTAGATTAAATGGGAATCGTCTTATCAGCAGTCATTCCACTTTTAGCACATTTCAATAAAAGACAGTTCCTTGATTACGAATATTCAGCTGGAACTGACACAGCTTGTAATTTTGCTGATTATGGAAATGACACATTTCTGTCTGTGCACTCGTTACAAAGACATCAAAATGATGACGTCCTAAAATTAGACATTTTTAATGCCTTGCAATGTAGGCAACATCCCTTTTTACTGTCAATCTGCATTTCAAAGTGTCTTGTGAGGTATTTTTAAACTGAAAAAAAAAAAATCAGACATACTGCAGAAGAACTTGACTCCACAGGAGGACTGTCTGAAGCGGTTCAAATCATTGAAAAGCTCCACTTTGACGAGCACATTGATCTCTCCTCGGATACCTAAAAATAAATTATAGAGAAATACATTAACATGTGGAACATGAGGAAAAACACTGTGCAATAATCATGGTCAGAATTAATTTAGTTTAATACCATACCGTGGATTGTATCATAGATGGGAAACCAGCCAGAGATGACAGAGGCAGCCTCACTGCACAGCAGCGGGTCAATGTCTATGTAAACTTTCCCTATGGCATCATTGGCGCTGTAAGTGTCGTGGTCCAACACTGTGACCTGCAACGGCTCATCCTGCAAGTCTTCATCATCAACCTACACAGCAAGAGAAGAGGAAAGGGCGACAAAAGTGAGGAGAGAACACAGGTTAGGGTTTCTGAAATTTAATGCAATTCAGACACAATGTGTGATGCATTAAAATAATAATATCACAGCTTTTTGTGTGTCTAGAGGAGCTCAAAGGCCTTTTACCTCAAATTTGAACCACTCTGAGTTCCACTGTGGATTGAGGGATTTGGGACAAACGTCAGTTTTGAAAGTTGTGTTTCCAAACTTAACCTGGGAAATAAAAGGCAGAAGACACATCTTTCAAATGTCTACAATGAAATGCAAAACATAAATTATTACAGATGTTTTCATTAAAAGAGGCCACAAGCTTTGCTCTTAAACCTTCACTCACCTCTACAAAAGCATCAGTAAGGTCACTGGCTCTGTCCATGACAGGCAAGTGGCGCCCTGCCACGATTTTGGCCTTCAGTTTTCCAGGCATGATTCAGTTTTAAGTTGATCTGTAAAAAAGACATATTTATAACAATGATAGAATTGAACAGAATAGAATATACCTCATTTAGAACATACAAAATAATGATAAAATAAATATTATATGTACATAAAAAATAAAAAGTTCAACAGATTTTCAATGAGCAACATAAATTTACATTTTAAGTCTGAAAAGGAGCATGAAGAAGCAAACTGCTTGTGTAGTCCGACTCTGCTCCTGTACTACTTTAATCCATTGCTACACGATCAATCTCATAAACCAACTCTCTGCCCAAGTGTCCTTGCCACAACTACACAATTCTACAATATAATAGGGATAATACCAACACGACATCAGATATTGGCTATAAAATGAAATATCAGAACAGGCCAACATGCTGATTTCTGCCATTATCACAAAATGATATTTTAGGGGTTTTTAATGACAAAATGAACATCTGCAAAATATAAACCCTAAGTTCAAGTATTTTTCTTATTTTGCAAATTAAGGAATATTACATACACTGTAAAACATTGTATTTTATGTGTCCGTCTGTTGGTCAGCCTCACAACAAGAGTTTACATAATATGATGTTAATTCCACTACAGAAGTGACTTGACATGATCACTAAAAATAGGTGAGGGAAAAAGTGCATATATCAATATTAGCATCCCTTATGAGCCAAATGAGCTGTTATATATTGGCACATCGGATTTTGGCTAAACAAAATCCCTAATATATAATCAACTAGATCAAAAAATGAAAAACAAACAAAAGAAGAAAAACAGTAATATCACCATTATTATGCTTTACATTCCCACTCCTTTTTTCTGTACCTTGCAAAATCTTTTTAGACTGATGGATATTTTTACTTTGTTTGACTTCTTCCTCAAGTCCATTCCACAATTACAGAAATAGATTTACACCTAATTGTAAGATTGGTGCGAGCACATCATTTTTTCAGATCACATTTTCCTCTTAAGTAATAACCACCTTTTCTCTCCAGTTATTTTGCACATTGCCAGGAGGAAGATTATTTCTTGATTTGTGCATTATTTGTGCAGTCTTAAACTCCACCACACCCATGAATTTCAATGCATGTGCATTTTTAAAAATAAGTTATTAATGTGTTTCCACCATTGTTTACAATGCTTATGGCTCTTTTTTGTAGCATGCATAATAATTATAGGGTGCTTGTAAATACATCAATTGCTTTTTAACCGACACCTGGAGTCACTAATAACAGTGAAGACTGAAGACAGAGCCACTTAACTACATGGACATATGTTGTTGACAGTAAGGAGAGCCCCCTCCCCTATTAACTAACATGTTATTAGCTAATAAACTAGCTTGCTTCAGCTAAACTAAAATTTAACGCTTCCAGTTTAGCTCTAAATGCACCAATGACTTGGTTCAAAGTTACCGTTTGTGGACACGACAGCAACTGACAGTTAGCTAGTTGATGTTAGCGGAGCAAGGCTAGCAAGAAAAGCCACTTAGGTTAACTGCATTGCAGTCAATCTCTTTAGCGCTACCTGATCGGCCATGTTTTTACAATCGCACAGCAAAGCCAGCAACTATGTTAGCAGCTATATTATCGTGTTAACTCCCAGTGCAAACCGTGTCGTCCTTACCAGTGCTACAGTATCAACACACAGCTGTCACAGCGGCAGCGGGCTCGTTTTACTCGGACATTTTTACGGTTGACAGCCCGCAGTTCGTCTGACATCCGTGTATCTCCCATAACACGAGACGCTCAGTCCCGAGCAGGAAGGTGTCGTACAAGGTAGAAATTCATCCGCTTGATATTGCGGCTGAATAGATGAAGCTGTGCGGGTGAAGTTACGAGCGACTTATCGAGTCATTTCATATATCGCTGGTTAGCGCGCAATGCTAACAGCTAGCTGCTGCTTGATAAGGATACAGCTCGTGATGAATGAGTTTTCATAGCGTGTGTTGCCTTCAGGTGCACCTCGTACACTCGGGCTTCAATTTATGACGCTACATCTATGTTCCTCAGATCAGAAATATAACCAACAAATAAACCTTTAAACAACAACTCGAACTAGAAAAAATAAAAATATATATACATTTGATTCTAATAAGCATCAATAGTAGATTTTTGCCTGTTAAATTGTATTTCACGCAGCTACGCCCTACTTTAATTTTAGTTTTCCCAGATTACCTAAAGGCATCATTATAGTTTGTCTTGGACATGCGCAAAATCAACAACCTGGTGCCACTACATCCTCCAGGTGATACTGGTTGAAAGCGCTCACCTTTTTTTAATGTATATAATGTCTCTGTGTATAGTTTTATTGTACAGTCATGTTTCAAGCTATATGTATGTGTTTGTTTATTATTATTTATTTGTAGTGTAACAGACATGAATACATTTGTCTTTTTTGTAATCATTTAAACATTGTTGTGTTTATGTGCTGATATGTGTATATTGTTGCTGTTTTTTGTTTGTTTCCTTTTTTATTTCTACGATGGTTGTGTTGTTATGTTTTTTTTCTTCATATGATGTTTGACTGATCCAAAGACTTAAATAAAAACTTGACAAAAATGACAAAATAAGGTCACAGGGGTGCTGAATGAGAGGCAGGGTTCACCCTGGACAGGCCACCAGACTATCACAGGACTGACACATAGAGAGAGATAAACAGTCACACTCACATTCACACCTACAGTTAACCTAATCTTCATGTCTTTGATTGTGGAAGGAAGCTGAAGGACACGGAGAAAACCCACACTGACACAGGAACAACATGCAAATTCCACACAGTTAAGGTTCAAACCTTAAACACTCTTGCTGTGAGGCTACAGTGCTAACCACGGCACTGCTGTACATAAAAAAATAAAATACATGCATACATTTAGGGGTACAGCACACTTTCCTCACAATATCAACCGTTTATGTCCTTTATCTTAGCCTTGCATTTCCAGAGCACCTTCAATGTCAACACTTTTTACAAATTAAAAAAACATCTCCCAAATATTGGTCTAGTACAGGGGTAGACAACCTGTGGCTCTGGAGCCACATGTGGCTCCTTAGTCCCGCTCTAGTGGCTTCCAGTGGCTTTGACACAAAAAAAAGAAATCATGGAGATTAATTTTTTTCACATTTTAATTTTTTCTGTTTTTTTTCTGTTCTAGGTCTAAATAAATGCTTCCATTTTTCCTTTTTAGAAAACCCACAGAATAATTGAATTAACTTAACTAAAATTTGTGTCATATGTCTATGGTCTGACGCCTTTCTTCTAAATTTGCCAAACCTCAATGACGGTGGCTTGTCTCGAGTTTCCCTTGCTAGGCTAGTTATGTACTACAAATCCAAAAGTCTCGGAGGAAAATAGAAAATGTAACAGTGTTTAAAAAGACTGAGAGACTGTAGAGCAGCCATATTGTTGTAAAACGTATTAATAAATACTTATTTAGACAAATAATGTTGATAGACTTATTTAGACCAAATAGGCTGTGTTACGTTAAGTATAAGGCTCAATTATGTTTTGCGGCCCCAGACAGGTTTCTAAAATTATTTTTGGTCTATTATTTGTTTTTTTTTCTGTTTTTAAGCATCAAATTAATCACATATTATCTGATGATACCTTAGACTGACTGGGTCCAACTCACATTTTTCCAGTAACATGCAACTGAGCGCCTCACCCTTAGCAAACATAGGCCAGTAATCTGTGTATTTTCTCATTTTTTCTCATTGGGAAGAGATCCCACAGGGTATTGCACAGGGTGCTCTCTGGAGAGGTGCTGGCTGAGGCGTATTTGTCATGAAGTACTCTAACGCTGAGCCGGGTGTTGTATGGATTTGTCTGAATTAAATCACAAAGCCGACAAATTGTCGCCTCTGTCCACAGGGGGGAAGTCAGACCATAGGTTAGTGTTTTTGGTCTGTATGTATCTATGAAGACAAATGTCTGTGCCATCCCTGGTACTATTGAAAGAGAGTCATCACTCAAGATTTAGTTACACATGTACGACCACCTGAATGTGTTAATGTAAAGACCTCCTTTCACCTGGATCCATTTTAAAGGTTACATTTTTCCGTAGCTTTTTAACATTTCTACTCACTATAAAAAAGGAGTTGTGGATCCCAAAATAGATCAAGTGTAAAAGTTGCATCACATGCCGTCTGGTGCAGTTACACTGAACCTGCCGCTATTTAAAACACAACATGCTTTTGTTCACGTATGCCCACAAAACATGTCACCACTCCGACAGACATAAGCATGTCAGGGGCAGCTGACAACATCAAGGTCAATGGTTTCAAGCCTTTTAACTGGTTCAGAGCACATTTATTTTCCAAACTCAATAAAAAAAAACATTTTAATGGTGGATTTTACTCTGAATACACTCATAAATCATTGCTATTTTTTTTCTTGATTAGGATGCTTATTTTAATTTTTGTCCATTTCGATGGATGAAGAATCTGAATGCAAAATGATAATAAAAATGACAATAAATTATCTTATCAGACTTTTTCTCAACAAAACATATAAGATTATTAGATTTTTGTGAATAATTAACATAAATCAATCAAAAGTGATGTTTTAAAACACAGTTTTTATTGTTTTTGTCATTATGATTCAAAATATCCTCAATTTCTGAAATATCTCCTGAAAATAGTACGTGGAAAACCTCCAGAGATTAATATTCTGTGAACATAATCGATTTGCTGCATTAAAAGCTGACTGTTTCATTAAATTATCAAATCTGAACAATATTTCCTTGTCTAAACAGTATTTCCCCTTTTCATTTTCCAATGACACTCGGATCCACTGTCCTTTCCAATGAATCAGTATTTTTGGGAAAAATCCAGAGTAAAAGCCCAAATTCTTTAATGATATTTTAAAATGTATAAGCAATATAACTCCTCATGTTTGCTTTCAACACAGTTTGAAATTATGCACATTATTAATATGATTAATTGACTGAAACATGCCTTGAGCTTCCTCCTTTCCTCAGGGTCAACAGCTCTTTAAAAAGGGGGCGTGTCTCCACTGCAGTCCACTTTAGATGATGTCAAACACTGTGATTGGCTTACAGACATCCCATCAAATAAATCTGTGCTTTTTGGTGGTGTCAGATGACACTAATCATAGATCTAGACTTCCTAAAAAAGTTATGTCCCTTGGGAATGGATGGGGGATGTAAACGGGTCGTAGGATGGTGACAGCTATGTGCCATAAAAACTTTAAATATATAATAAACACTGAACCAATGTTTCTCTCTGCATTATTTACATTTTAGCAGACACACAGGCTATGACCCAAATTTAGCCTCATGCATGTGAATGTGGTGACGACAGAGCAGACATTTATGACATGCTTTCCCGGTAATCCCACATAAACCTGTAAACATCCTGTCAGAAATGAGAAAATTATTGTTTTAGTGAATAGCACTGTCACCTCACTTCAACAGAAAAGTCCTTGGTTTGTGTTTGTTCCCACAGTCCAAGATGTAACTGCAGGTGCAGGTGTAACACGTGTTAGTGTATATTTGAAATATATATGTTTATCAGAATCAGAAAGACTTTATTGATCTCTGGAGGGAAATTGTGGTTCATTAGTCGCTCCAATGTGAAGCATAGAGAATTATAAAGGTAGAAATAAGTATCAGCACAAAGTATGTAACAATCTAAAATCTAAAATAAATAAAACAATTAGCACTGGTGTGTAAATATTTAAAAATAATCAATATCTATAATGTGCTGAGTGTGTAAAGTGAGTAAAAATAGAAAACTTGTGCCTTATGCTACAATGCAATATATAAACTTGTGTGTGTAAAGTTAGAAATTTAAAATATTAGGAGCAGAGGTGACAACTCAAGTCATGTGACACGAATTCACAAATTTGATGACTTAAGACCTCAATTGAAACTGATTTTTATTCAAATGACTTTAACACCACAGACTCGTGACTTCACTTGGACTTTTGACATGAAAATACTTGATACCAAAGCACCAACAAGTATATTATATAAAAAAGTATACAACAAATCCATGTATTTTTCCTTTACTATTCGAATCAGTTAATATTAACTCTTTTCATTCCCAGCAAGTCAACACTTAATTTCCAATCCAACAGCATCCAGTCAAGAAGCAGGAGAGAGCCATGAAGAACTAAAGTTATTTTAGTGACTGTCAGATGAAAAAAAATAATTTCTGACTGAGAGGTGGGCGGTGCCACGAGGCCAGATATCAGAGTGTTTAGAAACAGAAGAGACGTCTCACTATGTCCTTTTTTCAAGGTACCAAAGATGTCTTACTGACAGAATAGTTGCTGCTGTTGAATAAAGTCTGCTCTCAAAACCATTTAGATTTCTCTGGATAAAACAGCAATAAAACAAATATTGCCATTCAAAGCAATTTTTTTCATGGACAGCATTTGATGATAATTTTGTTAAAAATCAAGCCATTTTTTTTAAGAAGCATAATGTGGCTGTGTAGTTATCAGCTATGAGTGATGTGTAGTTATAAACTAAAAGCCATACTTGAGTAAAAGTTCAGATTTGTTTCCAGAAAGGAAAGAGGTTAAAGTCGCCTATCATTTGAGTAAAAGTCCTAAAGTATCTGATATTTACTATACTTAAGTAGCAAAAGTAATTTTGTGATTTTAAATGTACTTAAGTATTGAAAGTAAAAGAAAAGGTAAATGTTGTTAATCAAAAATTAAGCAGTTAGAATTCTGAGAATTATGAAGTGTATTTCTTTGTAACATGCATCACCTTAAAAATTGAACTTACATTAAAATTGAAGAAAAACATGGTCTTTTTTGGCAATTTAAAAGGTTTAAAGAACAAATACACTTTTTCCTTTCCTCCCATTCCTTTATTTGCCTGTCCCCTCCATCCTTCCTCCCTTCCTTCCCTATTTTGTAGAAGTAATTAACATGTTTAAGGGAAATGTAAATTATATATATCATAAATGTATATATCATAATTAGGAAACGTAGTGGAGTAAAAGTTAAAGTTGACAGAAATATGCATGCTAAAATAAAGTACAAATACTCAAAAGCAGGTAATAAGACAGTAGGACAGAGATGTGAAAATAAATATTGGGTTCAAACATGCAGCTGCAAAGAGACAGGAAGCAGCTGGATGTCATTTTTACTGCTACACAAGGAGGGAGTGGTCATCTCTACACTTTTTTTAAGCCAGAGGATTTAGTGGAGTGATTCATCTTCTTTGTTGGGGATCTTTGGTGCACAAGTCCCACATATAAAAGCCAAATGCTGTTAAATGCCATTCTGGTTTCATACTATTCTGATACTGGAGGGGCTATTTCCTGCTTATCACTGGACTATTTCTTTCTTTTTTTTAACTTCTTTTTCAAATCTAACAGCATCCTAATTATTTCTTGCACACGGCTGCAACAATGTTTAACGAGTAAGTTCTGTCATCACACAATTTTAAGCATTTTACAGTATTTTTTCTAAACGTTTTTCCAGTGTTTATTGGCCTGTGAGGTATTTTTGTCTCGGGAAAATAACATTGTCTTTTGTATTCTTGTGTATCTGTGATTTCTCTGGTCCAACAAATTCCACATGGCCGTCACAGTGATGTAAGTCACATGTCTTACTGTACTGTCTAACCTTAATAACAGAGACAGAGTTTGATTTAAACTCCTTTTCTTTATTCCTTTCTCCTCAGTATGAACCACCCTCCATAGGGCCCAAGGTAGAGGCAAAGGTAGTGTACTCATTGTTCATCTTATTTTAAAAATATGTTAATGAATAATGGTGCCATATTGCTGACCTGTTGTTTTGAGTTTGCATGTTTCAGCTTCTCTGGGAGAAAACAGTATTGCAAAGTAAAAATATAAAGAAATAACAATAAAATAAAAAATGTGTGCTGTATTATATTGACGAATAAATTATAATTGTCTTCTTTACAAAGCTCACTAATACAAAGAAACAATGATAGGCCTATTTAGGATTAAACTTTAAGTTTCTCACTCTCTTTCTCAATCAGTGTTAATAGTTAATAAGTTGCTTTCATTTGATCTTACCTGGTCTGTAGGTACATAAATCCTCACTATAAATGTCAAGTAAACTAAAGTTTGTTGTGCTCTTTTGTTCAGTGTCATATGTATGTATGTCAGATGTATTTATGCATGTGCAAGGTAAGGAGACATTTATAAACTGCTGCAGTCTAATGAGATAGACATAAGATACATCGTAAGTCAAAGTAACGTTGTCAAGCCACATATGTGAGCAGCTGTTCTAAAAAGAGGTACCAGTAATTTAGTAAAACTATGAACCTATCTGAACTAACTTGCAATTTTTCTGACAAAAGGTATATTTAAATTGTATTATAACAGATTAAATGTCATGTGCAATGTGTAATATTTTGTGTTATTTTCAGCCCAAATCCAAGATTTCAGCCTCCCGGAAGCTGTCACTGAAGGTAAACTCATGACCTTACAAACTGTACACCCATCTGTCGTTATGATTTTTCATGCAACACCCCGAAAAATTTTAATGTGATTAATTTCCATGTTGATTTTGATATATCCAGATCCTCTTGCTGGCTCGAGCAACAGAGGAGCTGGAGGCTGAGAAGGTTGCGAGAGAAGAGGAGAAAGTTCGCTACCTGGGAGAGAAGCTTCCACCGCTGCAGCTCATCGGTTTAAACATGGAGGAGCTGCATGTGAGACGGTTATAGCCCTAATACTAACCTATCAAGATTGAAGGGTATGACCCTTTACAGGCCCCAGCAAGAAAAAACAATTGTATTTTTTTTGTCCTCGGGGCTATAATAACAACAAGCAATCTTTTTCTTTTTTTTAAACAGACCCCATAGTTTTTGATATTGACCTAATGGTTTAGATGGCCTGGTGTAATACAGAGAAAAAGTCAAAATTAGAGCAAAATTACTGTAACAATGGTTGTAATATGTTAGCATACCAACATATTTATATTTGTGACCATGGAATTAGTAGTATTACTGGTATTATTATTATTTCCACTCATATTTAAGATTACAGTGCTTTGAAAATGTCACAGAAATGGTGAAAAAGGAAAAACACACTGACATAATTTCTTTCGCCGAATATATAACAGAATAACATAATATATATAGTATTAACAACAGTGAACTTTCATCCTTTTTTTATTTCATAAAAAAATGTTAATTTATTGTCTTAGCATCCCTACTTTTACCATAAAAGGCCAATTGGTAATCATTTAGCAAAACATGGTTTTAGAAAGTAAAAAATCATATTTTTTTCCATTGTAGATATAATAGATAACATTAAATGTATATTTAACAACAATAAATCATCATAAGAGAATTAATATTTTAGAAATGATTTTAATTTCATTAGCGTAGCTTCGCTAACTTCACCATAAAAGGCCAAATCGACCGTTCGGTGGGGCGTATTTTTTAAAAACTTATTTGACCTTATTAGATTTTAATATTTTGTACCACCACACAAAGCTCTCATGTCTGGAGTGATTTTTCTTGTTTCTAACTTCCTGGCAGGCAGACTCAGACACAGCGACATCCAGTGGATGTTTTTGGCATAACATACTTTCACCGAATGGTAGAGACAGTTGAATAAACACATTTTTCAATATTTATTTAAAATGTGTTCTACCAAATGGCTCATCAGGATTTTAAAGATATAAACATAATTATGTGTCTTGTTTCTGTACTGAAACATAATGTGTACCTTTGTTTGCTTTTATTTTTTAGCAACTCTGTAAGGAGATCCATGAAAAGATTGATATCGTGGATGAGGAGCGATATGATTTTGAAGCCAAAGTCATCAAGAACAACAGAGATGTAAATTCATGCAGCATGAAACATCAGATTTACATGATTGACATTAAATAAGTCCATCAAGAGAAAGAATCTTAAAGTCTCCAGCTAAGCTTTTCTCACCGTCTCCAGATCCACGAGTTGAATCTAAAGGTTCGCGACCTCGGAGGGAAGTTCAAGAAGCCGGCGCTGAGGAAGGTGAGAGTGTCAGCAGATGAGATGCTGAAAGCTCTCTTTGGATCCAAAAACAAGGGCTCCATGGACCTGAGGGCAAACCTCAAGTCGGTAAAGAAAGAGGACATCAAACAAGAAAAGGTACGCCTAACCATGCTGACAAATTTAAAATGTTTTAAAGGAAAAACCTGACGGTCTGTATGTGTGTTTTGATACATCAGGAGCTGAACATGGAGGTGGGTGACTGGCGTAAGAACGTGGAGGCCATGTCCGGTATGGAGGGCAGGAAGAAGATGTTTGATGCATGATGACAGGGAGTACGAACCGATACCGGTACAATAAATGAAAAACGAATACATAATGTGAAAAAAAAATGCTGCCCTTGTCTTGGCAGAAGTGTAGAAATACACACGACTCTGAAGTCACTGCAGTTTTTATTTTGTTCTTTGTAAAACAGCGCTGTGAATACACAGTATATTATTGCCTGGTGATGCTGTTATGAACATGAGTATCAGAAATTTGTATAATTTGCTTCCCTTTGATTCACTTACACATATTCATGATAGATTTAAAGCAAACACACAAAATCAAGGCAGTAATCATGTAATATTTTCCCACAGTATATTGACAAAAAAAAAACCACATTTTTTTTACCACACAGGGGCATTTGTGGGGAGTGGCCTGAAATCTAATTGGCCATCCCAGGCACCACCCCATTATGATTGGCTATCTGCCCTGTCAGTTTGAACTGTTTGCCAAGTACCAAATTTTCGATTGGTGCAATTCAGTCTTAAACCCGAGAGGCAGTAATGTGCCAGAGTGTTTGGCCTGACTAAACTCCATAAAACTGTTAAAAAGTTTCACACCGGCTTATTTATTTTTAATTTGGCACTTAAATTTTGTTGCCACTTTATACTTGCTATTGTACTATTTACTTTTGGAGGGGCAATTAATTTTAATAAAGTATGGAAGCTTAATTTTACATTTGTGTGGTGTCACTCTGTTATGTTGTGATTGGTATGTCTGTTTGTCTTTTAAACTAAACCATAAAAAGGAATGAAAGACACTCCAGTGTTAGGAATTAAAGTAGGTATGGGTAATGGAGACAAAAATGGTTAAATGTTGACATGTGCGCCCGACATGTGTTTAATTGGGCCACCCCAATAAAAAGTCTGGACACGCCACTGCTGCCACAGGCAACCACACACTGCTGATCAAAATAATCATTAGCAAATGTAATTGTAATCACAAATAAACTTAACAAATTGCCATTATTATTAATACTAGTTCTATGACTACAGTGTAGTGGAGTTTTACATGTGGTTTGTCTAAGTGGTGTTGCAGCAGAACAAAGCTGACAGGCAAATTCATACAGTTAATGTCCTTTTTTAACATTATATTTGTCACAAAGCCCACATGAAGATGTTTTTCATTTATTGCATATCTGTATACTGCATAGCTGTACTTGCTTATGATAAATCATATAATATAGTAGGTAAAAAGTTGTCAATTTTTTTTTTTTTTCTAGAGGGGACCCCTCTCGCAGATTTGGTCCCTGACATTGCTGACTTCATGGCCAAGCCTTTCGTAAAGTACAGTAACAAAAAGTAGCCTCTGAGCTGATACTGCAGAGCAGAACATTTCTACAGCCAGTAGTTTTTAAGTATTGTTAATAATCCTTCAGGTATAACACTGAATTTTGTGTGTGAGTGCAACAGACTTGACATTGTCCTTTTACAAAGTTATTAAAGGGTGTTGCTTTTGTTTTTCATGTGTCTTCAGTGAGCTATGCCATTGACTTACAGTGACAAAGCATATTTTATGTCAGTGCGAGGATATACTTAGCCTCTCCTCTTTGACTGGAATGAATTCCTCTCCGACAATAACAGTAAATATGGTCACGCGTGGTATAGTAGCCGTCCTTGGACTGACATCGGAGAACACTAGTAAGACAATGGAGGGGTGACAACATGGAGACATTGTTCATGAGCATCTGTGAAAATAAAGCATGTGTGGATGCCATTGTGCAGTCAGACTGTTATTTCTGCTGTGTAGAGCGTTTTTATCACCATTTTAAAGCTTAAAATGGTCCTCGTACAACACAGCTGCACAGCGTCGCCCCACACTTGCGTTTCTCTTAAAACGTCTTGTTGAGAAAATGATACTTCTGCCAGTTGGTGTGTGTGCTGTTGTGAAACTGCTGAATGAAGGCTGCATATACTTGTGTATGCAGCTCATGTTAGCCAGCCTGTGTTAGGGCCGTTATCCCTAACACACCTTATGGAGAGTTTACCACATGCTATATTTTTATACCACACATTTGAATACCCTAAAAAAACGAACATTTTAAATATCTGACTTTTCTGTTTTGGCTGATGTCTCTGTGTGGAGGAAGCATAAAAGTTACACCTTCCTCTAAAATCACCCACAGTGGGCCAGAAAACCTTACTTCCCAGATTTTGAGTGAAATGATGAAGTGTAATACAATGAGGGTTGCGGCGGTATGGCTGAGTGAATATAAACACAGTGTCAACATTGTCTGAAATGTCACCCCAGAGGTATGACACCTAATAAATCACATAAATTACAGCTGGTTTTGTCTAAGTAAATAAGTCTTAATTAACCCTTAGGGACTGCTTGCATGATTATGCATTTTTGTTTGATCTTGGAATTTAAAGCTCAGCTCCTACAGTAAGTCCAAAATACACTATGTAAACAAAACTGTTACATTCATACTGTTAAGTGCAAAAAAATGCGTCATTGAAACCCATTCAAACTGCAATTTTTGACTCCACAGTCATCAAAGCACAAAACATGCACTGTATTTTTTCTGGGTGTCATTCTGGGCTTTTGCTGTGGAATTTGTGATTTTTTACTATTTTTCCATCTGATGATGTCATTTTTTAAAACTATATTAGGCAAATGGAGAACATACACACTTTTTCTAATAGGTGCACTGTCACAATGTTACTGCAAATCATTGACATACTCCTAGGCTGTGATAAGAAAAGAAAAGAATATACTTAGCATGTAGTATATTGAAAATCCTTTTTTTTTTCATTTAAAAAGATAGTGGCATCGTGACAAAAACCTGGCATTTGAATGGTTAAAACTCATATCGGAAATTATTTTTATAGACTCGTTTGATTTTGAATACATTTCAGGGGGCCTGGAGAAAATAATCAAATAATTAAAAAATAGAGAAGACGAAAAAAGATTCTGAATTCTGAAAAAATAAATATGATTTCTGTTAAATATCTTTGTTTTTGTTTCCTCTTAAGCTTCGTTTTTTAACCAGAGCCCCAGCTAGAAAACAGCTGATGTAAAAGACAATGGACGCACTTTGAAAAAAAGCACGTTATAATGCCTGATTAGAAACTATAGTGCTGACTGGAACATAGAGCTTTAGCCAAAACACAAGAATTAAATTATTTACTAATGGAGGGAATGGATGATTTTTTCTTTAAAATATACTAACAGATCAATATATTACCACACATACCATAACTAAGAATAATACACAAAAAGCACATAAACTCATTGAATTAAATTAAATTAAATAACTGGGTCATGATTTCTATAAAGACATACTGCTGTTGAGTTTTGCAAATGTATTGTTTTGCAGCTTTGAGCCCCACAAGCTGTGTGCCATCTACTTCCATTATACTGAAGAGACCAATATCTTCAACACTTGGCAACTCACACCAAAATAACCTAAATTAAAAGATAACACATTGGGTTAAGAAGAAAAATATATAGTTTGGATTTTGGAGAACTGTCCCTTTGGTGCCGACATGATGCACACCAACAATAAAACCATCAGATTTATGTACAATCTCACACATCCCACATTACATAACAGTGTCTTTACACTGACAAATACTTTATGTGCAATATGCTCTAAAAATGCCATTTCATTGTGATCATCAACAGTGAGCAGATCACGAGGAGATTCTCTGATTTAAGTGACTTTCCCTCAGACTGAAGATCTTTACAGTTCCCTCGGCTGGAGAATTTTCCCGGGATTCATCAGGTTTTTTGGGTCGAGGGCATCCTTGACTCTCTGCATGACCTGGACTGTCATGGGTCCCATCTCCTCACACAGCAGTGCTCTCTTCCCTAAGCCCACTCCGTGCTCCCCTGTACACGTACCGTTCATGGCCAGCGCTCGCCTGGAGGGAAAACAAACATCGATCACTGCCTTCTTAACATGTTTTTGAAAGAAAGTAAACCGATTTGCTCAAGTTTCAAAGGGTTAATGTAGGTAAATACATACCGTATCTGTGTATTTAGATTCTGACAGTCAGCAGTGTTTTCTTATTTGGGATTTGTTCACAGAATCCACGTACACTAAAAAGCACCCTTGCACACATTTTGTACCAACATGTCTGTGCAGAATAATGATTTATTGTGTTTTTTTCCCCAATTCTACAGTTGTAGAATATCATAGGATTTATAAAATACATTTTTTACATTTACACTATTCTTTAATAATTGTTTTGATTAATTTACAAAAATGAAACCTAAAAGATGAGAGGTTTTGGAGAAAAAATTCAGAGCTGCAGCCCCAGAGGCCAACCACCCTCACTCCACCACGGCAGTTAATTAAGCAAAGACGAAAATATTCTTGAACAGGATCCCAATGTAACTAAACAAAACGTGAGCATTAGTTTATCGGTATCAGAGACACATTACCTGGCCAGTCTCTCCGTGAAGAGGTGGACCCTGCGCAGCTCCTCGGGGTCATTGGGATCCACCACCATAAGACAGTGGAAGTTACCATCACCCACATGACCCGCTATAGGACCTGAGAGGAAGGAAGATAGCATTCACACTCATTTCACAGGAAAACACACAATTTTTATTTTACTTTCTTTTTCTTTCTTATTTTATAACTGGCTGTGGAAACTGCGAACAGCACTGTACACTGTGTGCTAAAGCTTAACGGCCTTCTCTGTCCGTATGCAGACTCTCACATTGATTGTTTTTTGTATATAAGTCTACTTGAGCTGGTTCTCTCTTATTTGTGCACGTGTAAAAAACAAAAATCAACGTGGCCTGCACTCTCACAGTATTCTCTTGATGTTGGTCCCCGAGGTTCGCACAGACTTTGGCAAAAAAGCTTTTGAATATGCCGCCCCGTCCTCGTGCAATAACTCACATAAGGACCTGAAACTGACTGAGCTGATTGCTATGGGGGAATTTCAGTCACTTTTAAAAGATGAAAAAACAGCACTCTTGGTCAATGTGATAGCTACTCGAAATCTCACTGAAATCAAAAATTGCTCGTATTAATGTATTTGACTGTTCTGTGTTTCATTTGAACTGGAAGTTACACTTGCTTTTTGTAATGTGTGACGGTGTTATTTGTCTTTATTGTTGTATTTATGCAGCCCTCTTTGCCAGATCTCCCTTGAAAAAAGAGATTTTTAAATCTCAGTCTTTTGCCTGGTTAAATAAAGGATATATATTCTATCCCCTCTCTTGCATTAAATACAACTGTCTTTCTATTTTGTTTTGTAATATAATTTGCAAGATAATGCACGTTAAAGCAACAATATTTAACTGTTTGATGAAGAATATTCATGACTCTCAGATTATTTGTGAACATTGAAGACAGCTGAGGGCATGTGCCCTTTTCTATCAATGAAAAAACTATTCAAGGTTCCACAATGTAAAATTTACATTTACTTCATGGTAACGCCACAAAGATTATTGTCTGCAGTTTACTCACCTGTAAGTCTGTTCTCAATCAGGTCCTCCTTTGTTTCCACTATAATTTGAGGCAGACGAGACAGAGGGACACACACATCTGTAGCGTAGGCCTGTGGGACAAACACACACCACCACACACACGTACACTATGACGGATGAAAAAGGTCACAGAAAACAAGATGCAGTTGACGTGGGGGTCTACGGGGACTTTCTCTGTTTTCGAGGCGGCCTCAAGTGGCCATTAGAAAAACGGCAGTTTTTGGCACTTCCTCGTTGGCTTCATTTTTCAGCCCTGGAGGAGTCGCTGGTGTTAGGACTCACACTTGTGTACTTGTACTAATCACACATAGATGGACACACATACACACACATACGGGACTTTTAATAAATAACTACATCAGCGTATGTATGTGTGTCTTGTCTTATGTCACAGTGGGAATGGACACCTTGTCGGGCATTATAGGGGTCAGCAGTTATCCTAAGACTCCTTATTTTTGGTGTAACACTCATTCGCTGATGGTGTAAAACTGCTGATTTGTCCACAGCTGAAGTGGCAGACGACTGTCTTTACCTTACAGCCGGGTCTGAGAGCCAGAGCAGCGTACCAGGCGTCATGACGAGCTTTCCACAGCCGGTTACGTGTTTCTGCATCTCTAGCCCACTGAAAATCGGAACCTCCGTTACTCTGAGTGATGTACTCTGTCGAAACACACACACACCAACATCTGTTTAGTTTTGCACCTGCAGAAGAGGGTCAATTATTGCTAACTACTCTAACTTTCTCAGAGCCTAAAAAGGCCACATTATGTATCTGATTTTGGAGAAAATTTGCTATTTTACAAGAGCTCAGAAATCTTAAGCTGTATAGCAAACTTTTTTAACCTACATAAAAAAAAAAAGAAAACCATTGATACTGCAGTCTTGTAATACTGATCCCTTATTATGAGTGGGTTACCTGCTTTTTTTTGTAATTTTCTACTTGTTTTTTCATTATTTGTTATTTCTGTTTTTTTGTATTTTGAATTTTGTAAATCTCTCTTGTTTTATTTTGTGTCCCACCTGCTATCATCACATTGACTTTGTTTATATGTACTTGTATATTGTGTGTGCGACTGATGTTATTCTGTTTTATTGTGTTTTTTGAATGGCGCAGTGGGGATGGGGCTTTGTAGCAGCAGAAACATTAGATGGGTGTATCTTTATTACATCAGTGATAAACTGTATTTGTATGATTTTAAATACTAATGAAACATATTTGATAGTATTTGATTCTTATTTATGCACATATTTTTTTATCCAATGGAGTGCTATTGATTAGAATATTATTGATTTTTTTTTTCTTGTATTTATTTATATCATCATTTAATTGTATCTGAGGCTTTGGCAATATTGTTTTATAAACATTCATGCCAATAAAGCAAATCGAATTGAAATTGAAGAATTCAAAAGACCTTGAGCAAAAAAAAAAAAAAAAAAGCAATAAATAAATCCATGATTGTTTTTGCTTGTGATGTATGCACTCACACACCGGTTGTGTTGACCTGCTCCTCGAGGCTTTGCTCCGAGCCGTGAAACTCCAGGAACAGGGTCGGGGTCACGGGGTAGGACAGAGAGCTGAACCTGTTGCACGCATCAATCATCACATCATCCAGAAACTCTGGATCAAACACATTCACACAATCACCAAGACAAATGTCAGTACTGGAGATCATTCTTCTGACTTCTGCCGCTTCATGGGGAAATACATATTTCCTAATTGCCAATAAGTGATACTGATTCTATGTTTGGACGATTATCAAGTCAGAATCAGCAGAGGGAGGCGTGTAGAAAAAGATGTTGTGGATAAATAATATATTAATTCCAGGCAACCAGAGAAACGATCACATGAAGTGTTAACATTTTTATTAAATATTTTCCTAAAGTTTTACACCTTGTCCTGATTGGCTCAGTCTCCTCTGATTGCACATGAACATGTTTATTCGGATTATTAGAGGGATATCTGTGTAACACTCTTAAATAAAAACCTCAGTGTGATGATTATTCTTCCTCTTTTACTTGGCTTTTCTGCAAAATGCACAGACATGGTGGTACATCGTTACACATTTCTGCTCAGCTCTGCTTTAAAGCACTACGGTACAATACATATGTGTCCTGTCTGTTTACTTCTGACTCCCTCTTGTGGCTTAAAGTGGTAACAACACTCCACTATGCCTGAGCGCTGACAGCCAGAGCGCAGAGTATTTTTTCAGGTATGGCCTCTTTTTTGAACTTCTATTGCCTCTAACACATTAACACCTTTTCAGTCTTCATAGATAGTTATCACTGGAAAATCTTATGCTGTAAATCTGACGACTCTGTCGAACACCAGGGACCTATGCAAACCGCCAGGAGGCCTTTATTGTGAAGCAGCTCCAAGAGGTGCAGAGTTAGAGGATTTGTGAATGTAATTTGAAAACTTGGTTTTGTGTGTGCAGTTTTGGGAAAAAGGTGGAAGGTTTCAGGAAATGTGTCTTTAGAAATTATGAAAAGCAGGTCAGTCCTGTATGTGCTAAAATGCACTATAATGCACACGTTTTATCATTTATTGTTTTCTGTCTTGTCTTGTAGCTTCTTTGTTCCTTTTTATTTTTTTTCTTATCTTTCTATTCCTATCTTTAGAGAATATATTTTATGTTAATGTATTGTCTGATAAAATGAAAAAACATAAAGTGTTAAAAAAAAGAAAAGAAATTGTGAAAAGCTGTAACTGTCTGATGGAAAAGGTGCAGTTATCTGCTGGGAGGGTGTTTGGTGGTATGTCCTCACCAATGCGAGCGATGGGTACTCCTCCTTGTAGGATCTGCACTGTGCTGTCCACAGCAGCCTGCACAGAGGGAAACGAGCACACAGCCGACACCATGGCCTCTGGGATGCCGTACAGGCGCAGGGTAGTCTTAGTGATGATTCCCAGGGTGCCCTCTGAGCCCACAAACAGGTTTGTCAGATTGTAGCCTGCTGCCGTCTTCCTTAGGACAGATAATGACAGAGAAGAAAGGTGTAAGATGCACTAGGCAAAAATGAATATATGTGGGCGTGAACAAGGTTCCTACAGCTTAAGGCAAGTACTTAAGACTTCATTAATACCTCTCGAAATGAAATTTAAGACCAATTTTCCAAAAGCAAAACTGAAGAAAAAAAGCATTAATTGACATTGATTACTTGGGGTTAGGACAAATATTTATTGCACCATAAAACATCACTTTTTTGTGTCGTTAATGTGAAAAGCATTCATTAAATTGTATTTTTATTTTTGAATTACCAATTATTTGAGATTTTATACTGTAAAGTCAGAAAAAACAGATTCATAAAATCCCAAACCCCACGTCTTTGCATTTTTAGGAAATATTGATTGAAGACATTTTTACAGCAGTTAAGGCCTGATTTTTAAAGTAATGATTTTAATGCCTTTTAAGACTTTTTGAGGATCTGCAGGAACCCTGGCGAATGGCTAATGTGTACCTGGGGCGTCGGCCCTTCCCGGCCGTGTGTATGATAGTCCCATCAGCCAGCACAACCTCCAGGTTTACAACGTTTTCCCTCATAGTTCCATAACGCACTGCGTTGGTACCTGACGCACTGGTGGCAGCCATACCACAAAGAGACGCATCAGCCCCAGGATCTGAGATAATGACAGCACATCAGCAGTGCTCCCTAAAATATTTTCACAAAATGAAAATCTACAACAATCCTCACACATGTTTCAAAACAGTGTTTGATCTAAAATTCAAAAACTAAAAATTACCTTCAACTTTTTAACATTTAACCTGGTTTTAAATGCTGGCGTGAGCAGTCTTTTCCTGTCTTCTACCTACTGCACTACTGGAAAATACTGAAGAAAATACAGAGAAAACTGACCAACAGGAAACCACAGGCCGGTGTCTCGCAGGTAGGCATTGAGGGCTTTCCGAGTCACACCGGGCTCCACTGTCACGTTAAAATCCTCCTGGTGGAGATCCAGAACCTGGTCCATGCTCCTCAGACTGAAGCACACACCACCCTGAGGGCAGGAGAAACAAACATGTCAACGTACAGTACACGTATGCGTGTATGTATGTATTAAATTTCCCATCGTACTGCAGTTACAGTTAAAAGCTATTACTCAGCAATCTAGATACATACTGTAATTCATTTTTTTTCATTCAGTGGTGTTGTTTGGCCTGTGTATTCAATATATGTATATGTATTATACATACATATATA